>NC_141023.1:67692500-67732500 GCF_052040795.2 Danio rerio
AAAAATAAACATATATATAAATAATGATAATGAATAACAATAAAATAAACAATTTAATTAATACATAATAATAATAATACCTAATGATGCATAATAGTATAGTAAATAAATAATACAATATATAATGAATAATAAACAAATAAATAATAATAACTTATGATGCATAATAATATAATAAATAAATATTATAATAGTAAATAATAATAATAATAAATTATACAATAAGTAATAATAATAATGAATCATATAATAAATAAATATAATAAAAAATAAACAAATAAAAAATAATAATAATTTCTAACAGTAAAATAATAAATAATAACTAATGATGCATAATAATACAATAAATACATGTTATAATAAATAATAAATAATTAAATAAATAATAATAATGAATGACAATAAAATAAATATTATTATAAAAATAATAATAGCAATAACTAATGAAGCATAATAATATAATAAAATATTATAATAAATAATGAACAAGTAAATAAATAATAATAATGAAAAACAATAAAATATTTTTTGTTAATAAATAATAATAATAACTAATGATGCATAATAATGTAATAAATAATATTATAATAAATAATAAATAATAAACAAATAATGAATAATTATAATGAATAACAATAACATGAATAAATAAATATTGTTATTAAATAATTATATTATTAATGAATAATAATAATAAATATATTAATTTATTTTATTATTTATTTGTTGCATTATTATTAAATAATAATAAATACAATAAATAAATAATTAATAAATGAATGAATAATAGTACTAATAATAATAATATATGAATAATAATAAAATAAATAAATATTATAATAAATAAATAATAATAATAACTAATTATGCATAATAATATAATAAATAAATATTATAATAAATAAATAATAATATTATGAATCTCAATCAAGAATAATGCATAATAATAAATACATAAATATAATAATAATATTAATAATAATAATGAATACCAATAATAAAAATATAAAATAAATAAATAATAATAAAAAATAACAGTGAACAATAGTAATAAAATAAATATTATAATAATAAATAAGAAGAAGAAAGAATGAATGACTAAATGAATGAATGAATGAATGAATAATAATAATAATAATAATAACAAATAAATAAATAAATAAATAAATAAGAGTTATTTAGTTCTTTGTTTTTGCATATTAGTTTATATAAAGTCACTAAAATAATGTGAATCTGGAAAGTGAGATTACTGTGTGCAATAGCCAAACACTGGATACACTAGTTTTAATCCAGGTTAGAGTCCAGCATCTAGATAGTGGATGATGATGGTGAAATCTACAGCTTTTCCCCTGAGGAATGAGGTGAAAATGAGGTGAAGCACAGTAAAGAAGGAGAGAGCCGAGAGCAGAGCTCATCAGAGATGAATAATGGTGTCTCCGAGAGCGTCTCTCTGCTTTACTGTGCCGTGTTTAGTGTTGATGGAGGGATGAACAGACACACAGTGTTTCTGGTGGCATCCTCACCATTCCTTGGGTCATAAGCCAGCTGTCTATGGGCTCCAGCTCAGCGTTAGCGCCTTTTACATTGGGCTGAATCAACAACAGAAAACAGCTTACACACGTGCAGAAAAAGAAGAAAAACACACACACACACACACACACCCAAACCAGGACTAAAGCACTAAAGTCTCAATAAGAGAAAGTCACTCTGAGTCAGTGAACTGCAGTAGATGGAGAGGAGAAAACAAACAAGAGGAGGAGAAATATATATAGATATAAAGAGATGTAAACTTTGAGCTGTGGGCTGATGGCTGGGCACTGCAGGACTGTTGTGTAACATCAGCGCATTTCAACACAACGCCTGTGTGTGCTAATAATGGAGATATAAAATATCTGGAGTGATTTGCTAACATGAGGATTTCATAACACTGAGTTTCACTGACACCATCAGACTTTGGAGAAACCTCACTGTTTACCCATTTGATTTAAAGACACACAGCACGAATGCTTTTCCTGCTTAAGGTCTTGTTTCTAGTCCAAATATCTGCACATTATTAAAATCAAGAAGCATTTTCTTGTTTAAATGAAAACTCATTTTATTTTGACTTTGAAGAAATAAGAATAAGACCTTGAAATAAGACCTTAGGCTCAATTTTAATGATCTAGGCGCAAAGTCTAAAGTGAAGGGCGCAAAAGCGTTAGGAGCATGTCTGAATCCACAATAAAATCCCCTCTGCAGCCGGCGCATGGTCTAACAGGGCTGAGTGGGGTATATATATGCTGGTAAAACTGAAAAGTGTGGGGGGGATGCTTAAAAGGGGGGCGATCATGAACTGAAGAGCGGAGGGGAGTTATCTACCCACTCTGGTCATGAACAATTCTGTAATTGTGCATCAATCATGGTGTGGTTTGACACTGAGAGACCTCATAGTGCCAATATATTTGAGTGTAGAAACTACAGTACAGTGCTGCAGTGAGTGTGCTCATTTATTATCAGTCTTCATCAGTGTGTGTGTGTGTGTGTGTGTGTGTATAAACTCACCCCAGTGGCGTTCTGCTGTCTGATGTCTAATGCTGAGGCCAAACCCACCAGAGCCTGAGGATCCTCATATTTAACACTGCAAGAGAACACCGCAATCAGAGCATATTTATTAATTTATTTATTAATTTATTAATTTATTTACTCATGTATTTATTTATTTTATTTATTTATGCAATTATTTATTTATTCAATTATTCAATTTTTTATTTTTTTATTCATTTATTTATTCAATTAATTATTTGTTTATTTATTTATTCAATGATTTATTTATTCATTTATTCCGTTATTCATTTATTTATTCAATTATTTATTAATTAAATTATTTATTTATTTATTCAATTTATTATTTATTCAATTAATTATTTACTTATATAATTATTTATTTATTCAATTATTTATTTATTTATTTATTTATTCTTTCATTTATTCAATTATTTATTTATTTATTAACTTATTTATTCATTTATTAAATTATTTTTATTCAATTATTTATTTATTCATTAGTTTATTCAATTATTTATTTTATTCATTTATTTATTTAATTGTTTATTTGTTTGTTTATTTATCCAATTATTTATTTTATTCAATTATGCAATTATTTATTTATTCATTTGTTTATTCAATTATTTATTTATTTATTCATTCGTTTATTAAATTTATTTATTCATTTATTAGTTTATTCAATTATTTATTGATTAATTTATTAGTTTTTTCAAATATTTATTTATTCATTTATTAGTTTATTCAATTGCTTGTTTTTTATTCATTTATTGTATTATTAATTTATTAATTGATTAAATTATTTATGTATTTATTTATTCATTTGTTTATTCATTTATTTATTTATTCGTTTATTCAATTATTCATTTATTTATTCATTCATTTTTTATTAAATCAATTATTTATTTACTAGTTCATTTGTTCACCGGTTTTCAGCATTGTGTGAGTATGTGTTTGTGCGTGTGTGTGTGTACACTCACTTCCTGCGCTGCTCGGCCAGAGAGCTGGAGCGTGTGTGTGCGAACATGTCGAAGTCGTCCTGAGGGTTGTGATTGGCCAGAGAGCTGAGCGTCCCGCTGACGCTGTCTGACCTGACATCTGCAGGAGAAAAGCAGGCTATATAAGGTTGCATATTTTACTATTAATGTGCGCCTTTTAATCTATTTTCAAGGTTGATGTTTCCAACAATGGATTTATTTTCGTCCATGATCAAAAAAATACTTATTGTTAACCTCATTTTTTTTTCAGAATTTAAATTTCGCCATCATCTGTCAGTGCCTGAAACAATTTATTGAATGAGCTGTTCTCTCAAAACCCCACCCTTCTGTTTCTGAAACCCCACCCTTCTGTTTTCCTGAAACCCCGCCCTGCTGTTTCTGAAACCCTGCCCTGCTGTTTCTGAAACCCCGCCCTGCTGTTTCTGAAACCCTGCCCTGCAGTTTCTGAAACCCCGCCCTTCTGTTTCTGAAACCCCACCCTGCTGTTCCTGAAACCCCGCCCTGCTGTTTCTGAAACCCCGCCCTGCTGTTTCTGAAACCCCGCCCTGCTGTTTCTGAAAACCCGCCCTGCTGTTCCTGAAACCCCGCCCTGCTGTTTCTAAAACCCTGCCCTGCTGTTTCTGAAACCCCGCCCTGCTGTTTCTGAAAACCCGCCCTGCTGTTCCTGAAACCCCGCCCTGCTGTTTCTGAAACCCCGCCCTGCTGTTTCTGAAACCCTGCCCTGCTGTTTCTGAAACCCCGCCCTGCTGTTTCTGAAACCCCGCCCTGCTGTTTCTGATTGGTCAGATGGCTCTACTTTTCTTTGCCTAAAAAAACAATTATTTATTCATTTATATATATATATATACAGTATATGTGTGCATGTGTGTACGTATGTATGCATGCATGTGTAGTTATGTATGTATTTATGTATGTGTGTGTATGTATGTGTGTGCGTTTGTGTATAGGACTGTATGTATGTGTGAATCTTATCATATATGTATATGTATGTATTTATGCGTGTCTGTGTGTGTGTGTGTGTGTGTGCATGTTTGCATGTGTGTGTATGTATATATGTGTGTGTGTGTGTGTGTGTTTGTGTGTGATCCTCACCAAGTCCCGCCAGCTGTGTGGACAGGGATGCAGTATCAGCAGCAGCAGCAGCAGCAGGAGCAGCGGGAGGAGTCTGCATGTGTGTGTGTGTGTGAGTGTGTGTGTGTGTGGGTGTAGTGCTGATGCGAGGAGTGACCACCGCTGGAGATCCGGGACCCAGATCTATTAGATTATCCTCCTCTGAAGCCTCATTCAGCACCTGCGCATTCACAACACACACACACACACACAACACACACACACAACGCACACACACACACAACACACACACACACACACACACACAAACACACTGCTCTAATCATCAGAATATTAACATGACAATCCCTCACTATACACACACTGGCGTAATGAAGACATCTCCATCATGAAAATACAAATAGATCATTCATTCATTCAGCTTAGACACTAATTTATAAGACGTCGCCACAGCGGAATGAACCGCCAACTATTATTCGCTTATATAAACTAAATCAGCGGTGTCCAAACCCTGCAAAGTTTGGTTCAAAGCCCAATCAGACACACCTGAGCTAGCTGATCAAGCTCTCACAAGGCTTTCTAGAAGCATCCTCCCAGGTGTGTTGAGGCAAGCTGAAGCTAAAATCTGCAGGACACCGGCCCTCCAGAACCGAGTTTGGACACCCCTGAACTAAATAATTCATGACTATTTTAATATTTTAATGAATGTGTTCTGTAGGTGTTCTACATGCAATATATTAAAAAAATAGCAGATTATTAGATCAAATAACAAATGTGTGTGCGCGTGCTTTAGGTTATTTATTCATGAATTATTTAAGATGCATAATGATTAATATGTAAATATTAGTGGTGGGCCTCTTATCATGTCTGCTTAGTTCAGTGATGACTTAAGGTCATCAGAAATGGCCGTTTGGAGCTGATGTATGTTGATTTATGTTTACCTGAATAAACAGTTAATAAACACAAGCACATCTTACTGAACATCATTTATTTTCATCACCAATTATCACAGTAGAACAGCTCCTCCAGCAGTCTGTGATGCATTTTGGAAACAGGAGATAGCCCCTGCTCTAATGCGACACCTGGCTAGAGAAACCCGTTCCCAAAGACTTTAGTCATTATTTAGGTAGCACACATATTCTGAATGAGCCATTTTAATCTGGATTAATTCCTAGATTAATCTAGATTAAAAAAATAATCTATGCCCGCCTATAGTAAATACAAACACACACACACACACACACACATACACAGGTAAGCACTACGCTTTCTAAATCACGAGTTTGACACCTCGGTCACACTTTACAATCAGGTTGTATTAGTTATTGTTAGTTAATATATTTAATAAGATGAACAAAAGACTTTAATAATGATAACTCATCCATGCTAATGTAAATAAACAATAATGCTGATGTCAACCTGATGATAACTAGCATGAATTTGGATTTTAATAATGCACAAATAAATATTAAGCTGTGATTCATAAACAGGGTGTCACGGAGGCTCAATGGTTAGCACTGTGGCCTCACAGCACTCAGGTCTCTGGTTTGAGTCCCGGCTGGATCAGTTGGTGCTTCTGTGTGGAGTTTGCATGTTCTCCCCGTGTTGGCGTGAGTTTCCTCCGGTTGCTTCAGTCCAAACACATGCGCTATAGGGGAATTGATCAACTGAACTGGCTGTAGTGTATGAGCGTGCGTGTGTATGGGTGTTTCCCAGTACTGGTTTGAGGCTGGAATGGTGTCCACTGTGTAAAACATATGCTGGAATAGTTGGCGGTTCATTCCGCTGTGGCGACCCCTAATAAATAAGGGACTAAGCCGAAGGAAAATGAACGAATGATTAATAAATGCTGTTCTTTATTAATATATGTTAGTAAATAAATGAACTGATGAAACCTTATTGTAAAGTGTGAATCATGTCTTCGTATGAGAAAGCTACAGAACTGATTTAGGGCATCGATTGGAAGAATTAAGGAAAACAAGGGTCGGTAAACTGGTAGCATCATCCTACTTCACTCACAGCTACACACAGATCATACTTGCCTCTCTCAGCTAAGCATCATGCAAACATTAAAAACATTCAATAAAGACATGAGCATGCAAAATCAACAGCGAGCACACGAGTGAAACATAAACACTGATGCTAGACAAATAATACAGCCTACGGTAGCTCTTTATTTTGATGGTGCATTAGACTATTAGTAGACTGTCTGCTGAATATCTGCTGATGCTGCTCCTTCAACAGACATTTCACTGACTAGAAGACACTTTGCAAGTACATGTCAACTTGTCTGACTAACATTAACCCCATCCTAACAGTCTACGTATAATCTAATGAGAATTAGCAGGCATGTAGATGCAGTGTAACTTAAATTCAACAAACAGACCATCAAAATAAAGTCTGACCTAGAGTATTAAAGAGAACAGAGTGTCAAACTCACCCCGTTGTTTTGTGCAGCTCTGCCAACTCGATATCTCTCGTACCTGTTAGAAACAAACAACAAATCCCAAAAGAGTATATGTAATATTTGTGATCCTAAATTAAATATTGGACCATTTTAAGACACTCATTCAGCAAATGCATGATCATTCACAACAGAAATGCTTGAAGTTTCTCCTCTGACTCTACATCATAACTTTTAAATCCCGATGGATGGGGCAACCATTACTGCATCCAAAATGGTGAAAAGCCTTGGAGTAACGATTGATGACCAGACCTTCCCTGACCACATTTCTAGAACTGATTGATCATGCAGATTCGCACTCTATAACATCAGAAAGGTCCGACCCTTCCTTTCTGAACATGCAGCTCAACTCCTTGTTCAAGCTCTTGTTCTCTCTAGTCTGGACTATTGCAACTCTCTACTAGCCGGGCTTCCAGCTAACTCTATCAAACCTCTTCAACTGCTCCAGAATGCAGCAGCACGAGTGGTCTTTAATGAACCTAAAAGAGCACATGTCACTCCGCTGCTCATCTGTTTGCACTGGCTGCCAGTTGCTGCTCGCATCAAATTCAAAGCTCTGATGTTTGCTTACAAAGCGACTTCTGGCTTTGCACCTTCTTATCTGCTCTCACTTCTGCAGATGTATGTGTCCTCCAGAAACTTGCGTTCTGTGAATGAACGTCGCCTCGTGGTTCCATCCCAAAGAGGGAAGAAATCACTTTCCCGAACTCTCGCATTCAATCTGCCCAGTTGGTAGAATGAACTCCCTAACTGCATCAGAACAGCAGAGTCACTCGCTGTCTTCAAGAAACCACTAATAACTCAACTATTTAGCTTCCACTTCCCTTCCTAATCTGCAATTGCCTCTCTGACTCCTCCACTAACTACATTAATAAAAAAAAAATAATAAAAAAAGAATTACTAATGTTTTACTTATGAGACTTTAGAGACCTGAAACTTGCCTCCAGCACTTCTTCACTGTTGCTCTTATAGTTGTGTAAATTGCTTCCTTGTCCTCATTTGTAAGTCGCTTTGGATAAAAGCATCTGCTAAATGACTGAATGTAAATGTATTCTATGGTTTTAAATAGTTTTAAGTGTTCTTAATGTGCAGTTTGCCTTGGTAAGATCTCGAATGTTTGGCCAGGACTCTCCTAAAAAAGATATTATTTATCTCAGAGAGTCTTTTCTGGTTAAATAATGGTTAAAAAAAATAAAACATCTTTGTTTTTTACTCTTTATTCATAATAAATGCATTTTTGTATTTAAACAACTTGGTGCAAAATGTGAGAATGAAACCTGCGCCTGGGTGACACCAGCAAAACAACACTTGCATCTATCTAGCGTGATGAATTTAGAATTGTTCGCCCTCCTGTGAATTAATTTACCTCCTCAATTATTTCCCAAATGATGAGCAGATTCAGGAGTTATTCTCAGTGTTTCCTCTAATGTCTGTTCTTCTGGAGAAAGTCTGATTTGTTTTATTTGTGCTAGAATAACAGCAGTGTTTAATAGTGTTAAAGTCATGTTAAGCTCAATATTATTCACCCCTTTAGCAATATTAGTGTTGGATTGTCTCCAGAATAAACCACTGTTATACAATGACTTGCCTAATTACCCTAACTTTACCCTAATTACCCTAGTGAAGCCTTTACATGTCACTGTAAGCTGAACACTAGTGTCTTGAAGAAGATCTAGTCTAATATTATGTGCTGTCACACATATCAGTTATTAGAGATGAGTTATTAACACTTATGATTAGAAATGTGTTGGAGAAATCTGTTAAACAGAAATTAAGGTAAAAACATACAGGAGGACTAATAATTCTGACTGCAACTGTATATACTATGATGGAGCCTCACCTCTCGTAGCGCAGGAACATGTTGTTTAAATCATCGTTAGCATGCAGCAGCTCTTCGGTGACCTCTTCATTGGATACGCGAGAGATGAGCTCTACGATCCTGTGCTGCATGGCTCGACAGGTCCGGTTCAGCTCCTGACGCACACCATTGCACAAACAACTTCAACTTACTAATGTTTTTAACTAATACTTCAGTTTGTAATTAAATTAATTTGTCTGACATCAGAATTAAGAATCAAGCAGCGTCACATTGGAAAGCGTTAAACACACAGGTGTTATGGAGGAGATCTGTGCTGCTGCATTCTCTTGTGGACACATGTAAACTCGTCAGGGAAAAGTATTGAGATATTCTTTTGCAGTGGAAGCTGTGCTAACCGCAAGGACTTATTATTATCATCATCATCAGATATTGTTTGTTCATAATACCTGGAGTAATTCGAGATCAGATGCGTCTTCTTGGCCCGGCACCATCTCTGTCAGCATCTCCGACATCACTTTAATATTCCCGCGTACAATATCCAGCTCACTCCGCAGACGTGCAATCTGGACAAACAACACAACTATCAACAAAGACACACACAGCTATATACATTCTTAATTCTCACCCAAATTTAAAGAAAATAATTAAAATATATATATATAATTTAGGCTTAACAATAAATAAAATATTTAAATAAATATTAAACAGTTAAATTCAATTTTAATAAAGCTTTAAAATAAATTAAATAATAAAAAAGCAACTTAGAATTAAATTAAATAAATAAATATTAAATAATTAAATTCTAATTTAAGCTTAAAATAAATTAAATAAATAATAAAATTCTAATTTAAGCTTAAAAAGAAATTAAATAAATAAATATTAAATAATTAAATTCTAATTTTAGCTTAAACAAAATTAAATAATTAAATATTAAATAATTCAATTCTAATTTAAGCTTAAAAATAAATTAAAGAAATAAATATTAAATATTCAATTCTAATAAAAAAAATACAATTAGAAAAAAGTATTTAAATAATTAAATAAATATAAAATAATGAAATTTTAAAATTAAATGTTAAAATTAAAAAGAAATTAGATAATAATTCCTTAATTCCTTCGGCTTAGTTACTGATTCATCTGGAGTTGCCACAGCGGAATGAACCGCCTAGAAGAAATCTTAATCAAATAAATATTGAATTAAATAAAAAAAATTTAAAATTTGAAATAAATTCCTAAAATAATTAACATAAAATAATTAAATTATAATTTTCAAGTTTAAAAATAAATTAAATAATGAAAAAAATATTAAATAATTAAATTTTATTTTTAAGCTTAAAATAAATTAAATAATTAAATAAATATAAATTAATTAAATAAATAAATAAATTTTAAAACTGAATAAAATAATTAAATAAACATAAAATAATTAAATTATATTTTTAAGCTTAGAAATAAACCAATTAAATTAAATTAAATTAAATTAAATTAAATTAAATTAAATTAAATTAAATTAAATTAAATTAAATTAAATTAAATTAAATTAAATTAAATTAAATACTTTTATGGTTTGCACTTCTCAGTAGCACATCTGATCTTTGCATGTAAGAGAGTGAAATCGGGAGTACCTGCTCTGGGTTTGCAGAGATGGGTCCTGCTGCAGTCTGCATGTGTGTGTTGTTGAAGACTGGCGCTGCAGCGGCTGCAGGTTTAGGGCTGCTCTCAGGTGCAGTGTGTGTTTGTGCAGGTGCTTTATACCTGTGTGTGCCTGGATCCACCTCCGGGACGCCCTGCAAACAACAAACACACACCACAAGATGAAAACAAACACACGAGCTGTTGCTTTCCTGTCATTGTTTTGTCGTAAAACAGATTATTTATGATAATACTGATTCATAATTGATATTAGGGCTTTATTAGACGCCGTTACAGACTGAACTGAATTGCATCAGGAGAAATGTGCAGTCTTGAAAGCACAATGCTTCCACTTCACACATCATTGGGTGATTTTCTTATGTTGGGCCTGAAATCATCAGTATAAATATTTTATTCATATTTATTTTATATGTTTACTCCAAGATTTGTCATGAAGTTCTACATAAAGTGAGGAATATGATCACATATGAGTAGATTTCTGAGAATATACTGTAAAATGTCCTTTACATGTGCACAATTTATATAAACTATTAAGGGACAGAGTTTAAAGAAATGGTACTATATGGTGATATATATTATTATCCTATTAAGCTTAAGAATAAATAATAATATATAAAAGAATTAAATTCTACGTAAAATAAATCAAATAATTAAATATTCAATTATTAAATATTTTTTAGGCTTAAAAATAAATACATTGAGTAAATATTAAATTATTTAATTCGAATTTAAACAAATGAATTAATTAAAAGTGAATTAAGCTTAAAATTAATTCATTAAATTATTAATAAATAAAAATAAATTAAATAAATAAATATAAAATGATTAAACTCTCATTTAAGCTTAAAAATAAATTAAATAATAAATATTTAATTATTAAATTCTAATTTAAGCCTAAAATAAATTAAATAAATATTAAATAATTAAACTAATTCAAGCTAAAATAAATTAAATAAATCAAGTAATTAAATATTCAATTATTAAATAATTTTTAGGCTTAAAAATAAATGCATTGAATTAATATTAAATAACTTAATTCAAATTTAAAGAAATAAATTAATTAAAAGTGAATTAAGCTAAAATTTATTAATTAAATTAATATTCAAAAAAATAAATTAAATAAATAAATATTACATAATTAAATTCTAATTTAAGCTTAAAATTTTATTAAATAAATTTAATTTAATTCAAATTTAAGAAACTAACTGATTAAAGGTGATTTTTAAGCTTAAAATTTATTAATTAATTAATATTAAATACAAATAAATATTAAACAATTAATAAAATCAATTTAAGGCAAAAAAAATCAATTAAATCATTAAATAAATATCAAATAATTTAATTCATGATTTACCACATAGTGAGTTTATATTAATGGTACTATATATATATATATCAGGATATGAGATGACTTATATGGTGATATGAGACTTGTGTATGCGATCTCTCACCCGCTGTGGTGTGTGTATGGGCGAGAGAGCGTCCAGATCCGCCATGGGAAACTCCACCCCTTTCCTCTTCAGCTCCTCGTAAATGTGCACCACTCCAGTCAGGTCTGGACTGCTCCTGAACGCATCGGCCCAAGCCTGAGAACGCACCCACCCACACACACACACACACACACAGGTATGTTTACACGAGAGCTTGCACAGACTAGTCAACCTTAAAGGAGAGATATTGTCCCCCTTTTTACTAGATGTAAAATGCATCTCTGATGAGTTTGAGCTGAGAATAGCACTAAGATAGGCACTAGTGGGCGGGGCTTCTCCCCTCTGATGACACGTACAAAGAGAGAATGTCAATCAAAGTGTTTCTGCATCAAGTCTGAGTATAATAAACACAATTAATTACTGTTGACCATTACAGGCTGCTGGAGATACACACACACTGCTGCTGTGTTTAAACCCCTTATAAAAGTGATTTCTGCATAATATCTCTGTCATGGTGCATTTTAATTGGCAAAAACACAAATGCAGATGTTGTTTGAGCTGAACTGACCTGTATCAGCGCCAGCACTTTGTCCTGGGCTATAGCAGGAGGGTTGTTCTTCGGGCTGATTATCTTCACCATCACGCCTTCAATGAAGTCTCTGTTGGCTACATGGACGTGGAAACGGTGGCCGCAGTTTTTCACACAAGTCTCAAGCACCTAAAAACACAATCATATTAAAGATTAGAGCAAAACAGCACACACACACACTGCAGAACACTTTATTTACTCAGAGTTTGAGTCTTGTTTCTAGTCCAAATATCTCAAAAGTCTTAAATCAAGAAGAATTTTCTAGACAAGCCAAAAATATAGTCTTGTTTTCAGATATAATGAGTCAAAATGAAGTGAGTTTCTCCTTAAAACGACTAAAATACTCTTGTTTTCGCTTTAATAACATTAATTACCTTGTGTTTATATACATAGGGTCATCACATTTGCATGATGCAGTGTCGTTTATGTAGTTCTGATATATTAATGCTTAACCTTTTTACATTTATTTTATTTAATCATGATCATAATAATGATCAACTTTATTTTAAATAGCACCTGTAAAAGTAGCATCTCAAAGTGTTTTATAAACAAAGAGTGCAGAAGTAAAAAAAATACATGCATAAAATACTAGACAAAAAAAACAACGCAATTATAATAAAGATTATGAAATAAAGAAACAATAAAAAATTATGGAAATTAAAATAAATTAAGAAATAAAATATAATGAAATAAAGAAATGATTGAAGAAATAATTACAGAAATAAAATTTAATTTAAAAAAATTAAGAAATAAAATATCTTGAAATAAAAAACTAATTGAAGAAATAATTACAATAAAAAAATAAATTAAATAAATAAAAATAATAAAAAATTAAGAAATAAAACATTGCAAAATAAATAAATAATTAAACAAATAAAATGAAAAATTAAATAAATATCAAATAAAAATATTACAAAATAAAAAAATAATGAATTAAAAAGATAATTATAAAAATGAAAATGAAATATTATAAATTAAATTATTAAAAGAAAATCATTTTGCTTCTCGGTCTTTTTTCTATCAGTGTAAACACACTGGTTTCCTTACACTTATCACTGGTTTAGCGATATTTAAAACATAGCTTCTCACCTATAAAGATTTAAATAATCGAGCTCCTGTTATCTAGCCAACCTTCTGTCTCGTTACAATCCAGCTCGCTCTTTAAGATCTCAGACTCAGGGCTTCTGGTAGCACCTAGAATAGCAAAGCCCACTAAAGGAGGTCGAGCCTTCTCATTTATGGCTCCTAAACTCTGGAATAGCCTTCCTGATAATGTTCGAGGCTCCGACACACTCGCTTAGTTCAACACTAGATTAAAGACCTATCTGTAAAGCACACACTCAGTGCATCACTTAGCGGTGTGATACATGAATGTGCTCCACGTATCTCGTTTATATACACTATAAGCAGCAGCTACGCTAATTATTCCCTTTATTCTCTATTTCTACCTGGGAATACTCATCCCGAGGCCCTCAGACTATGCAGAGTCACTGATTAGATCCAAGACCAGCGACAAGATGATCCCAAGGTTTCCATTATCCTGGACCAGGCCGTATCCTGAGCTGCTGCTGTGGTGGTCATGGAGGAGTGGAGAGCATGAGACTGATTCCTGTGACGCTCCAGTGACTGATTAGTCTTTACTGAGGTCCAGCTTCCAGCCTCCGGCGCCTAGACTGCAGCTCTGCACAAGACCTTTGGCAGGAGAAATGGTCGTGCCCAACACTGAGTCTGGTTTCTCTCAAGGTTTTTTTTCCTTTACTTTCGCCAATTGGTGAAGTTTTTTCCTCTATAGTGTTTGAACTCTCAGTAGTGATTATTAAACCACACTGAACTGAGCTAAACTGACCTAAACTTAAACTCTGAAAACTGGACTACACTTCTTCCATTTACTATGATCTTTTATGTGAAGCTGGTGAAGCTGTGAAATGTGAAGCTGAATCTACAAAAAGAAGCGCAAAAAAAAAGCGCTATACAAATAAAGGTGAACTGAATTGAATTATCAAGAATGTCCTGCGCTAATATTAAACAGTACTCCGTCACTCACGGTCAGAGCCAGCATCACTTCACGGAAGTTTCTGTTGCCGTTGAGTCTCTTCTTCACTGCACGCATGGCGTCTCTGGGCCTGTGGAGAATCACGACAGCGTAAAGATCATATAAACGTTAATGCGGGGTTTCTGCAGATATCATAGCGACAAATTTATAGTTTCCCTCTTTTTTATGATTTCATATTAATATTCTGGTTGTTCTGAGTGTGCCGGTTTAGGTTCAGTTCAACACACAGTTCAGATGTTTTTATTATAATGTGTTCAAATGTGTCATGTTGGGGGCGTGTACACAGTTTGCTGTTTTAGGGGGCGTGTTGCTTCACATTTAAATTAGTTTCGGCTTCCCGCCAAACATAACAAGGGGGCGGAGCCAAGAGCTTCCACGCTCTGAGTTCGCAACAGACAGGCTGACAGACAGGCTGTGTCCGAAACCGCATACTTCCATACTATATAGTACGCTAAAATCAGTATGTGAGCCGAGTAGTATGTCCGAATTCATAGAATTCGAAAGTACCCGGATGACTTACTACTTCCGGCGAGATTCTGAAGTGCGCATGCCATGCACGCTGCACTATCCCATAACGCCCCATGAGAGAATTCATAATTGGAAGTGAGGCGACGCAACTGTTGCAGGTAGGTCTCGTGACCATGACAAAATGGCGGATGTAGTTCGTCCGAATTCCATTCATACTTTTCACATTCATACAGTATAGAGCGTACTATTTTAGTTCTACGTTTACATTCAAATGCAGTACCTACTGAGTAGTAGCCGGTTTCGGACGCAGCCACAGAGAGAAGCTAAGCTAAGCTAAGATCAGCATTCAGTCGTAAATGTACGAGTCGCACACAGACCAAGCAGAGAGTACAAAATCATTTGTGTCTCTTTGTATAGTCTCGGTGTACAAGTGCCGAGTTTTTACACCGAGACTAATAACCACACACACACACTGAATTAACTTTGACTGAGGCACTGAATGTGCCAGGACACGGCACACCAGACACACTCAGTGATGCGGCAGAAACATGAAGTGTTCCGAATCGCCGCGGCACGCATTCCAGAACTCCAAACACAGGCCTCCACCAGGACAAACACAACGGCGTCGCACTGCTGACCCGAAGCTCCGACACGTGCACCCCGACAGAAACCCACACCGCGCCGAGCCGCTGACCCGAAGCTCTGCTGCGTGCACCCCGACAGAAACCCACACTGCACCGAGCTGCTGACCCGAAGCTCCGCCACGTGCACCCCGACAGAAACCCACGCCGAGCCGCTGACCCGAAGCTGCGCCGCATTCACCCCGACAGAAACTCACACCATGCCGAGCCGCTGACCCAAAGCTCCGCCGCATTCACCCCGACAGAAACTCACACCATGCCGAGCCGCTGACCCGAAGCTCCGCCGCGTTCACCCCGACAGAAACCCACACCACGCCGAGCCGCTAACCCGAAGCTCTGCCGCGTGCACCCCGACAAAAACCCACGCCGAGCCGCTGACCCGAAGCTCCGCCGCGTTCACCCCGACAGAAACCCACACCACGCCGAGCCGCTAACCCGAAGCTCCGCCACGTGCACCAAGACAGAAACCCACGCTGAGCCGCTGACCCGAAGCTCCGCCACGTGCACCAAGACAGAAACCCACACCACACCGAGCCGCTGACCCGAAGCTCCGCCACGTGCACCCCGACAGAAACCCACGCCGAGCCGCTGACCCGAAGCCCGAAGCCCAATGAGCCTTTCATCAAAACATAGAGCGCGGGTGTTCCTTTAGTGACACCGCTTTGACTCACGTGCTGAAAATGGCGGACATGCAACAAGAAACTAAGGATATGATCGTGACGCGAGCCTGTCAATCAATATTGGTGGGCGGGGGAACGCTCTCCTACGTCAAGTTGCGGTCGGTCTGAAAACCGCTCCAATTGGTCCACCGTTTATTTGATGTTAAATTGAAAAAAAAAAGAACTGTGTGTGTTTATATCACATCAATATGATGCTATATACACTATATCAACACACACATCTGTCTAAACAGCTTGAAAAGTGGATTTTTCACCATTGGTGCCCTTTAAGACCTCTTTAACACCATTATTAAATTTAAAATCAAATCAAATCAGCCCTTTAATTGTCACATCCACTTTCATCTAGTGAAATTGAAGTCATAAAGCCCGCCTCCTCCGTGTTAATGAACGAGACTTGAACCCAAATTAAAAAATTAATCCCACTTGGAATAAAATGTCTCCTCTGAGCCCATCGGGCAGTCCTTCAGCACATGCCCGGGCTCCAATTTCAGCAGTGTGTGGAGACAGTTTGTGTCAGTCACGAGGCGTTCTGCATTCAAAGCGTTCAGTGTGAAAAGCTGTCGCGTCGTCCATAATTTATACAGTCATGGGGATCAACCGTGATCTGTTACCCCCCTACCAACTATAAAGTAGAGAAGTAATCAGTTTTAGATGCCGTCAACATGTGCAGGAAGATCACATGAAGAAGCGGAACTACAGCAACACACTCCTGGCTTACAGGAAGCACAAAGGCAGAAGTGAAGCACTGCAGGTCATGCTTTATCAATATCTTATACCTACCATAATCACGCGAGACTATATAACGCAAACTGCATGCTTATGCAAACATCTGAACACATCACATGTGGTGGAAAACACCCACAGCACTGAACGCGCTGAACAGGAGAGCAGACGCCCAAACACAGCAGAGCACAACAGACTGCTGTTCCTCATACACAGCACAGACTGTAGTGTCCGAGTGTGTGTGTGTGTGTGTGTGTTGGTCTCTCACCCTTCCTCAGTCTCGTTAATGATGTCACAGATCTCCATGTTGAGCGTCCAGTCCTCGTTCTGCAGGGAGCCATCCGTGGCCTTTTCTGTCAGAAGCACAGCACGGTCACTCATTGGCAATGTGTTATTCTGACAGGTCAGTGTAATGCGGTCATGGATTATCATGTGTAAAAGGGCAAAAACATCCTTCCTCCATGCAAGACGGCGACTCATTTAGGGAACCGATAACTACACATGCTATTCTTGTCATGAGCATCAGGGTGTGGGGGCGCTGTCATGTCAAAGCTTCCGGATGCTTTCACTTTTACTCCACTTGCTCTACATCTTTAGGCAAGTACTTTTCCTGGAGTATGACTTTTCATGAGAGAGCTGAGTGATGAATGCTCAGCAGAGTGCTCAGCAGATCCTCAACGTCTGACCTCAGCACAGAGACGCTGCTCATCAACTCTTCCCAAATCTAATCAGGAGCAGCAGTAATGCAATATGCTCTCTAACACACTTTATTCTGCGACCGCTAACAGAGACTCTGTTCGCTTGCAAATCGGTCGAATCTCGTCACTTTTTTTCTGCACAGCACTGGAGAAATAGGGGAAGCCACGGTGGCTCGGTGGTTTGCATTATGATGCAAATAAACTGCTATTGATAGATTTCCTCGCAGAGACACTCATTAAAGCAAAGCAAAGTGGTTAAAGACACCACGTGTGCAGCGGTTTTGCGTATCGTGCAGTGTCAACAAACCGAAGCACTCACGTGACTGTAAAACTGCAGATTTATGACGCTTGTAACCACATCAGGACCAGACATGATGATAACAACACACACTGCTTTTAGAATTCTAGCATAAGCTGCTCTATAATAATAATAATAATAATAATAATAATAATAATAATAATAATAATATAAATAATATAAATAATAATTATAATAATAATAATATAATGATAATGATAATTATATAAAAATGACAATAATAATAATAATATAATTATAATAATGATAATAAAAATATGTATAATAATGATAATAATATAAGAATAATAATATTAATAATAATATAACATAATAATAATATTAAGAAGAATATAATAATAATAATACAATAATAATAATAATAATAATAATAATAATATAACATAGTAATAATACTATAATAATTATTATTTTTATTTTAATTAATATGATAATAACAATAATATAATAATAATATTATTAATAATAATATTACATAATAATAATAAGAAGAAGAAGAATATAATAATAATAATACAATAATAATAATAAAAATATAACATAGTAATAATACTATAATAATAATAATAATAATAATAATAAAAATATAATAACAAAACATAATAATATATTAATAATTATATAATGATAATAATAATATAATAATACTAATAATAATGATAACAATATAATAATAATAATATAATTTGATAATAATGATAATAATAATAACACTAATAATAATAATACTATAATGATAATAATAATATAATAAGAAGAAGAATATAATAATAATAATATATATATATATATATATATATATATATATATATATATATACATACACACACACACACACACACACACACATATACACACACACACACACACACACACACACACACACACACACACACACACACATATATATATATATATATATATAAACACTTAATATACTATATATTCCTAATGTTATATAACAACATTTAATTATAAAAATTATATGTAATTATGTTTACATTTTATATAAAATTTGTTATACATTTTTAAATGATATTTATATATTAAAAATATATTACAATAAAATGCTAAATAAAAATGAATTATTAAATCTTTATTTAACTAAAACATATTCAAAAATTTAAATATTCATAACCAGGGTTTTTTTTTTACTTTCTTTAAATAATTATGTACATAATTACTATGTATAATTTGTATAATATAATATTTATAATTACATAAAGTGCCACTATATTATACAATACAATGCAAAAATAATAATGAACAAATAAAACTCATTTCTTAACAATATGTAAAAACATTTCACTCATTTGTACACAGTGCTGTATTTTTAGCTGAGACAAATCATAAATATGGATATTCTGGTGATTTTTTTTTGATTGCCTGCTTTTCATATCTCTCTCTCTCTCTCTCTCTCTCTCTCTCTATATATATATATATATATATATATATATATATATATATATATATATATATATATATATATATATAGTGTTTGTGTGTGTTATGGTGATCTACTAAACAATCCTGAGCAAAGCATTACATATAGAGTAATACATTTATTTTATAAACACAAACAGGAATGAGTGATATCTCAGTGTAGACTGAGCTTTAACTATTAAAATATTAATATTATAGAGAAGGATCTCTGATTGATCACAGTGAGCTTTCAGTGCTCAAAACTAACTAACTTTACGGACATGAAACACACTCCTCCTTACTCTCTACAAACTTAATGAATTCTCCAGCTATGAAAACAGATGTGCAGAGTTTGTCAAACTAGCTGTGTCTAAACCTGATGAAGATGCTGGTTAGCGGTTGTAACTAGAAGGGATACAGCCACAGCTGAAAGTTAATGAGAATTATTTACATTATTTATTAAATTACCAGTTAAATTGTATTTTATTTAGTATCTAACCCTAATCCAACCCTTACCTTACCCTCACAGTAATATAAATACAGTAATTATTATGAGAATTATTCATATTATTTATTAAAATACCCATTAATTTGTATTTTACTACCGTCTACCCCTCACAGTAATGCAAATACAACAATATTACAAGAGTTATTCATATTATTTATTAATTTACCTATTAAATTGTATTTAATTCATGTCTACCCCTTACAGTAATGTAAATACAGTCATTATTATGAGAATTATTCGTATTATTTATTAAATGACCAATTAAATTATGTTTTATTAACGTCTAGCCATAACCCAACCCTTAACTTACCCTCACAGTAATGTAAATACAGTAATTATAACGAGAATTATTTATATTATTTATTAAATTACCCATTAATTTGTATTTTACTAACATCTACCCCTTACAGTAATGTAAATACAGTAATTATACCCAGTATTATTCCTATTATTTATTTAATTACCAGTTAATTTGTATCTTATTAACGTTTACCTCTCACAGTAATGTAAATACAGCAATTTTAACGAGAATTATTCATATTATTTATTCAATTGCCCATTGAATTGTATTCTTTAAATGTCTAGCCATAACGTCTAGCCAAATAACCCTTAACTTACTTCCACAGTAATGTAAAAACAGTAATTATACATAATATTATTCATATTAATTATTAAATTACCCATTAAATTGTATTTTATTAACGTCTTCCCCTCACAGTATTGTAAATACCGTAATAATACACAGTATTATTCATACTATTTATGAAACTATCCATTAATCTGTATTTTAGTAACGTCTACCCCCACCCCAACCCTCACACTAATGTAAAAACACTGTTTATTGCTGTATTGTGTCATCAAAGTTGTGCTATTCTGATGTGAGTATCTTCAGCTGTATCTCCTCTAGACTTTACCATGGTGTTAGCGCATCATCTACTTTAGCTAGCTGTGCTGACTCTTCATGCTAAATCACATTCGCGGCGGATTTCAACAATAACAATGGACGAATGTGATCCTTTAATGATTATTACAACACACTGCGTTGAATCAGAGGCTCTAATAATCCGCGAACTCACCAATACACTGGCCAACAGGAGTGCTGTACGGATTCCCTAACAAGAACTCCATCTTGATGACAACAAAAATCCGCTGAAAAACTAGCAGCTGAGGCACAGCGCGCTTAAACCCCGCCCCTGACTCGCTCTGATTGGTTTACACACGCGGAACTTTTAATCGATTGATCAATATCGCTGTCAATCACGTGAAAAGGCTGATTTCCTTCCTTTTTTTGTTGAAATAAGCGTTACTTCTAAATGATCGGATTTCTTTTGTACACAAATATAACATGTTTATAATTTAGATATGTTTTAGATACATATTTTATATTTTGGTTTGTTTATTTTATTTTTTTATTTTTACGTATGTGTTACTCCTTAATGTAGGGATTTCTTATCTTCTTTTAAATGTATGTGTCAGAAACTCATATATATATATATATATATATATATATATATATATATATATATATATATATATATATATATATATATATATATATGTGTGTCAGAAACTAAACTGTAGCATGAATATTCATGAGTATTCATCCAAGTCACGTAACATTAGTGCAAATGACAGGTTTTATCTATCCCCGAATATTTGTGCTCTGTTCTGTAAATGTTGATGAACGTGTTTATTTTAATTTTGCCTTGTATGTACTTATATGTGCAATAAAAAATTAAGTAATCTTGTTTAGCGATGTTAATGTATTTTGTCTTGTGACGTCAACAACCGAGAGGTGAAGTCTAGAAGGGATACAGCTGCGGACACTCACGTCAATGCAGCTTCGTTTTTGTGACATTGACATCAATAATTCATATTTTTACATTACTGTGAGGCTTGGGGTATTGATAGACGTTATAAAGAATCATCTTATATGTGATTATATAAATAATAAACGTTTAATTACTGTTTTAACATTACTGTGAGGGTTGTTTTTAGGGTAAGGGTAGGGGTAGATGTTAAAAAATACCATCGTATGGATGATTTGATAAATAATATGATATTGAGGAGTGGGTTTAATAAAATACAATCGAATGGGTCACTTAGTTATTCATATGAATTAACATCTAGTCGCAGCTGTATCCCCTCTAACATCAACTGATTCTCCAAAATATTCCGGATGTTGTTAGTTGGTTGCTTAGCGCCGGTGTTAGCGTCGTGCAGCCGTCGTGTGCTACAGCTACAGAGCGCTATTTCCAGACAGGTCTGTAATCAATCAGATATAGGAACATGTGAGTGATATTGTATGCAGCTGTTTTCATACACTTGATGCCGTGTTATTGATCCGCTGTCTATCGCTAATCTCCGCCTGTCAGGGCGCATGATGAGCGGCCAGCAGGAGGAGCCCGGAGTCATCGACGAGCAGATGCTGCAGCGCGCGGTGGAGGAGCAGCAGACCAGATACACAGAGGGGATACAGCTGGAGGAGGTGCTGGAGCTGCGGCTGGACTACAGGAGTGAGGAGACTCACACACACACACACACCAGCATTTCTCACAAACGTTTATAGCTCATATACAGCTGTAAATGCAAAGAAGGGGGGCAGACTGATAAATGGTGACATCATTTAATAAAACTGTGCTGTATTTGTAGACATCCTGAAGATCTATCACCTGTGGAGTTTCAGCTCTCTGACCAAGCTGCAGCTGGATAATAACGCCATCGAGAGGATAGAAGGACTAGAAAACCTCACCAATCTCACCTGGCTGGGTGAGCGTGTGTGTGCGAGCGAGAGAGTGTGTGTGTGTGTGTGTGTGAGTCTAAATATCTCCTGCGCTCCTCAGATCTGTCATTCAATAAGATCGAGGTGATTGAAGGTCTGCAGACTCTCGTGAAGCTCCAGGATTTGAGTTTGTTCAACAACCGCATTTCAGTGATTGAGAATCTGGACACACTGCAGCGGCTGCAGGTCCTCTCTCTCGGAAACAACAGCATCGCTCAGCTGGAGAACGTAAGACAGATATGCAGTCTCCTATTTATTACATGACAGTATAATCACAATAGCATGACTAAATTCAGAATCAGAGTTATTCACCCTCCTGAATGTATTTCCCCAATTTCTGTTTAGCAGATTTCTCCAGCACATCTCTGATCATAACAGTGTTAATAACTCATCTCTAATAGCTGATTTATTTAGTCTCCGCCATGATGACAGCACATAATATTAGACTAGATCTTCTTCAAGACACTAGTGTTCAGCTTACAGTGACATGTAAAGGCTTCACTAGGGTAATTAGGGTAAAGTTAGAGTAATTAGGCAAGTCATTGTATAACAGTGGTTTATTCTGGAGACAATCCAACACTAATTGTAACGTGAAGTTGACTGACGAGAAAGGTGCGGATCTAAATGCAGGTTTATTAAACAGAGATTGGTCAGGCAAGCAGCGGTCAACACAGGGGCAAACAGATGTATACAGGCGATCCGGAGTCGTGATCATAAATCAGGCGGATGGTCAAAGGCAGGCAGCAGACAACGTAAAACAAACAAAACAAAGCAAAGATTGGTAAACGACAAGGCAAGGGAAACGCGTCGTAATGTTTACAGTAAAGACTCAGCACTGATGTGTGTGTGTGTGTGGTATTTATAGTCCCTGTAATGAGTGGAGGTTGAGCTCCAGCTGTGTGTGTGTGTGTGTGTGTGTGTGTTTGTGTGTGTGTGTGTAATCACCAGAACTCGGAACAGGTGTGTGTGAGCGGTGCATGACTGGACGTTGTAGTCCATGTACTGGTGGATCTGTAGTCCGTTGCGATCTGTGTTTACCAGCGATCTTTAAGGGTTAGATTGCTGGTGATTGTGACACAAATATTGCTAAATGGCGCTAAAAATATTGACCTAAAATGAGTTTAAAACAATTAAGAACTCCTTTTATTCTAGCCCAAATAAAACATGTAAGACTTTCTCCAGAAGAACAAATATTCAACCCAGACTCATTCTGAAAACGTAGCCCCGCGGACATTTCTGGAGACCGCGAAATATGTGCCAAGTGGTACGTATTTGTGCAGTTTTTGTTTTCACGAATCCGCGAGAGGCTGCTGTGTGCATGCTTTTTCGCATCTCGAACATCTCTCGCGAGCACCGTTCGCGCCCGCACTGTTCTTCCGTGAACCCGCCAGAGGCCGCTGTCGAACGACCTTCCGCCTGTCTGTCTGAATGATGGAATGATTGACCGTGCGACCAGCCAATTGGCTGACCCACCCTTCTCCTTCCCTAAACCCAACTAACGAAGATTCGCAAAAGGCGTCCTCGTCTGATTGTTACCAGGTTTTCGGATTTTTGACCGCATTCTCACCCTGTAATGAACTCATGAATGAATGGATTTTTTTTTTTTTGCCTTCCCTGATTTCTGGAACCGCACTTCCCCGGACTCGAACCCGATCATCACCCTTGTCGCGACTGGCTCCCTCACACTCCACCAACATACTCGACAAGCTAACCGGACAAACTGGTTGCGGTGAGAAAGCCCTCCACACGGAGGTGAGCTGTCTCATCCAGCGAGCACGAAGAGGAGCGGCATCACACCACCCCGTAATATTCGCTTGACAAAATGAAATGCAGCCATACGTACCGCCGGCCACGTAAATCGCGATCTCCAGAAACGTCCGCGGGACTACGTTTTCGGAATGAGCCTGGGTTGCAAATATTAGAGGAAGTACTGTGAGAAAATCCTCAATCTGTTCAACATCATTTGGGAAATTTTTGACAAAGAAAATTCACAGAAGGGTGAGTAATTCTGACTGCTGATAGAATCTGATACTGCTAATCAGCAGTTCGCTAATTAGTTCCCAACAGGAGATTAATGAGTGTGAGTCAAACACAGATGTCTGATCCTGCAGGTGATTTACCTCAGAAGGTTTCAGAGCTTGCGCACCCTCAACCTAGCGGGAAACCCCATCTGTGAGGAGAACAGGTATAAGACATTTGTGTCCGCATACCTTCCAGAGCTGGTTTATCTAGACTACAGACTGCTGGATGAGCAAACGGTGAGTGAAAAGCAGCTGTTAAATCACCTTTATGTCAGGTTTAAACCCAGTTGTTTGTCAGCAGTGTGTGAATATCTCCAGCCTGCAATAAATTGTCTTTGTTCTGATCAGACTTGATGCAGAAACACTGTGATTGACATTCTCCCTTTGTACGTGTCATCAGAGGGAGAAAGCCCCGCCCACTAGCGCCCATCTCTCCATCTCATTAGCATGTCCAGCAGCCCTGAGTGAGAAGCAGCCGTCTGTTCATTAGCCATTAGAGTGTTTGAGCTGCTGAAGATGATGTCAGCATAGACTAAGAGCATTATAGATGTGGAGTTTTAGATGAACAGAGACAGGAGCCACATAGACTGACAGAAGCATCTACACACTCTCACACTGAAGCACACACACACACACTGCTGTTTTACATCTGCCTGAACACATAACAAGATAATGGATGAACTATGGGCTGTCACTAAAATAAGTCTGTTTTTTTTTATTTAGCGTGAAACCGCTAATGCTAAGTATCAGTACGCTATAGAAGAGATGCGTCAGAATGAGATGCAGGAGCAGCAGGCCATGGAGGCTCAGAAGATAAGCAATGAAGAGCTTCAGCTGCACAAGGTGACACTCATTAGCACAACGTCATGCTCTCTAAAGGGCTAACACATTGTTAGCATGTTTTTAGCATGCCGCTTGCATGTTCTGGGCTGTTACTAGAAGAGATACAGCTGTGGCCGGAAGTCAATGATAAAGTTTTTCTGTTATTTAATAAATTACCATGCAACATCATGTTAAAAGATGCTAACAGTGTGTTAATCATTACAGAAACATGTTAGAATATATGCTAAAAACACCAGAACAGTGTGCTAAAACATGTGAACAATGGGTTGTTACGCCATACTAATGTGCTAAAATATGTTAAAAGTTATAGCAGCACATGCTAAAAGAAGCTAACAGTGTGTTAAACGTCATATAAACATGTTAGCAACATGCTAATAAACACCAGAACATGCTAGTAGTGTGCTTGAAAATGTAAACATTTTGTTACACCATACTAATCTGCTAAATATGTTGTTAACATTTTCTAGCACACTGTTAGTATTCTCTGGTGTATTTTTACGTGTATTAGCATGTTTTGAACATGTTTAATGTTTAACACACTGTTAGCTTGTTTTAGCATAGTGCTGCTGTAATTGTTAGCATGATTTAGCACATTAGTATTGCATAACAAACTATTTGCATGTATTAGCATATTGCTATCATGTTTTTTAAACACACTGGAAGTATGTTCTGGTGTTTTTAGCATGCTTTAGCATGTTGCTAATATGTTTATGTTTAACCCCCTGTTATTTTGTTATAACACAAGGATGCTGTAACTGTTTTTATTTTTTTATATTTTAGCACATTAGTCTGGTTTAACAAACTGTTTTAATGTTTCCAGAACACTGCTAGCATGTTATTATGCTAACATGTATATATATTATTTAAAGCACTGTTAGCTTGTTTTAACATGATGCTTTATTGTTATTATATTTTAGCATATTAGTATGTTGTAACAAATGGTTTGCATGTTTTAGCACACGGCTACAATGTTTTTGTGTTTTTACATGTTTTAGCATGTTGCTAACATGTGTATATAATGTTTAATACAATGTTAGCACCTTTGTGCATGACACTGCTATAATTGTTGGCATATTCTAGCATGTTAACCAAATTTGACATGTTTTAGCACACTGTTAGCATGTTCTGCTTTTTACATTTTAGCATATTGTTAACATGTTTGTATGTTTAACACACTGTCTTATTTTAGCATAATTAAGCTGTAATTGTTAGTTTGTTACACCAAACAACGTGCAAGCATATGCTAACAATTATAGCAGCATCTTGTTAAAACAAGCTAACAGTGTGTTAAACATTATATAAACATGTTTGCAACATGTTTAAACATGTTAAAAGAGACAAGAACATACTAGCAGTGTGCTTTAAAATGTAAACAGTTTGTTACACTATACTAATGTGTTAAAATACACTGTTTACATATTCTTGCATGCTAGCATGTTATGGTCTTCAACATGTTTTAGCATGTTGCTGACATGTTTCTACAGTATACTGTTTAACACACTGTTAGCTTGTTTTAGCATGATGCTACTATAACTGTTAAGCAATTATTTTTTGTCATTTCCTCATACTTCAGTTTCTCATCAAATCTGGCCAATCAGATGCTCTCTAGTGTCTGACATGCCCCGCCCCCTTCTTCCCATTGGCTGTTAATTTGATGCGCTTGAGCTCAACCACTCTCACTGGAAGAGCGGTGATAAAAACTAAAGGCTATTGGCAGATTTTTAAAGGGAGGGTTTTTTTACATGCCCCGCCCCCTCTTTATGTTTCAGTCGAGATTTTGTCAAACATAGAATAAAAAATACACATTACAAAGCACTTCACTGGAGCTTTAATCCACAGAAAAGGTTCCTTCCCACTGGTGAGTAAACACTGTTTATGTTTTTCCAGGACGCATTCGTGGAGAACCTGAACGGCGCTCAGCTCTTCCACAGCATGTTTGCAGATGATCCTGATGCTGAGAAACTGGCTCTGCTGCCGGGAGTAGACGCGCTGCTGGAGGAATATCCTTATCCCATATATAAACAAACAAAACACACACACACACACACACACACACATAACTGCTTAAAAGCAAAGGAAGAGTTATTACAACCTAAAAGACTCCTCTCGCTCACCATTTCTGTTTGATGTCAAAACTGACAGCTGGAGGGGGCGTGGTTAAGAATGTTAGCCCCTCCCAATATCTCAAACAGACCTAATCTGAGAATTTTACAAACAGGAAGTGAATTTGCATATTTAAATTTAAGATTACAAGGGCAAACAGGATTTGAGTTCATGCGTACATTAGGAACACCAAGCAATCGCCGCTCCTTGACAGTCACGTGGCTCTACGTTTAGGAGCAGAATGGAGGCTGTGTGTGTGCAGATGTTTGAGGCAGGGTTGTCTCAGTATTCTCGGAGGTCTGCGGAGGTGGAGTCTTTCTTCAGCTGTTCTCGAGAAGCCATCGCTGAAAACAAGCAGAAAGCGGCACAGATCGCAGCCGACTTCGAGAGCTTCAGGAGACTGGTCAGTTTAGAAATGAGGCTTTTTTATTCATTCATTCATTCATTAATTAATTAATTAATTAATTAATTCATTCATTCATTCATTCATTTATTTATTTATTTATTTATTTATTTATTTTATTTTTTATCATTTATCTATTTATTTATTTGTTTGTTTGTTTGTTTATCATTTTTTATCATTTATTTATTTATCATTTATTTATTTTTCTTATGTATTTATGTATCATTTATTTATTTATCATTTATTTATTTATCATTTATTCATTCATTTATTTATTTATTTACTTGTTTATTTATTTATTTATTTATTTATTTATCATTTATTTATCATTTATTTATTTATCATTTATCTATTTATTTATTTATTTATCATTTATTTATTTATTTATTTATCATTTATTTATTTGTTTGTTTGTTTATTTATCATTTATTTATTTATGCTTTATTTATTTATTTATCATTTATCTATTTAACATTTATTTATTTAGTTATCATTTATTTATTTATGTATCATTTATTTATTATTTGTTTATCATTTATTTATCATTTATTTATTTATTTATTTATTTATTTATTTATTTATTTATTTATTTATCATTTATATATTTTTCATTTATTTATTTATGTATCATTTATTTATTTATTTGTTTGTTTGTTTATTTATCATTTATTCATTTATTTATCATTTATTTATTTTTCTTATGTATTTATGTATCATTTATTTATTTATCATTTATTTATTTATCATTTATTTATTTATTTATCATTTATCTATTTATTTATTTATCATTTATTCATTTATTTATTTATTTATTTACTTGTTTATTTATTTATTTATTTATTTATTTATCATTTATTTATCATTTATTTATTTATCATTTATCTATTTATTTATTTATTTATTTATTTATCATTTATTTATTTATTTATCATTTATTTATTTGTTTGTTTGTTTATTTATCATTTATTTATTTATGCTTTATTTATTTATTTATCATTTATCTATTTAACAATAATTTATTTATTTATCATTTATTTATTTATGTATCATTTATTTATTATTTGTTTATCATTTATTTATCATTTATTTATTTATTTATTTATTTATTTATTTATTTATCATTTATATATTTATCATTTATTTATTTATGTATCATTTATTTATTATTTGTTTATCATTTATTTATTTATTTATTTATTGAGTTTTGTTTTCAGAAATGGCGGGTCAAAATGAAGTGAGTTTTCCCTTTTAAAATGCAGAATAACCTGTAGATGTTGCCTGATGCTGTGTGTTGCAGAAGACAGCAGAGATGCATCAGATCCAGGATGCTGTTCAGCTGGAAACACACCTGAGCGTCTGCCGTCAGCAGCTCACACACACCTCTGAACAGCTCATGAGTCTGGAGCTGCAGCTGGTGGACCAACTGGAGGTCAGACGAGAAACACACACACACACATTCAGTCATATGAATCAAACATTACCTACAGGTGCTGATACAGTCAACTCAGCTGCACTGAATAAAGGGTGGAGCTGTCTGCAATTTAGGGTGGGGCTATCCCTGATTTAAGGTGGAGCTATCAGTGATTTAGGGGAGGGATATTAGTAAATGAGGGCAGTGCTATCAGTGATTTAGGGCGGGACTATCTGTGATTTAGGGTGGAGCTATCAGTGATTTAGGGGAGGGATATTAGTAAATGAGGGCAGTGCTATCAGTGATTTAGGGCGGGACTATCTGTGATTTAGGGTGGAGCTATCAGTGATTTAGGGGAGGGATATTAGTAATTTAGGGCGGGGCTATTAGTGACTTAGGGAAGGGATATTAGTAATTTAGGGCGGGGCTATCAGTAATTTAGGGTGGAGCTATCAGTGATTAAGGGGTGGAATATTAGTAATTTAGGGCGGGGCTATCAGTGACTTAGGGAAGGGATATTAGTAATTTAGGGCGGAGCTATCAGTGATTTAAGGGAAGGATTTTAGTAATTTAGGGCGGGGCTTTCAGTAATTTAGGGCGGAGCTATCAGTGATTTTGGGAAGGGATATTAGTAATTAAGGGCGGGGCTATCAGTGACTTAGGGAAGGGATATTAGTAATTTAGGGCGGAGCTATCAGTGATTTAAGGGAAGGATTTTAGTAATTTAGGGCGGGGCTTTCAGTAATTTAGGGCGGAGCTATCAGTGATTTTGGGAAGGGATATTAGTAATTAAGGGCGGGGCTATCAGTGACTTAGGGAAGGGATATTAGTAATTTAGGGCGGAGCTATCAGTGATTTAAGGGAAGCATTTTAGTAACTTAGGGCGGGGCTATCAGTAATTTAGGGGAGTGATAATAGTAATTTAGGGCGGGCTATCAGTAATTTATGGTGGATCTATCAGTGATTTAGGGAAGGCATATTAGTAATTTAGGGAGGGGCTATCAGTAATTTAGGGCGGAGCTATCAGTGATTTAAGGGAAGGATTTTAGTAATTTAGGGCGGGGCTTTCAGTAATTTAGGGCGGAGCTATCAGTGGTTTTGGGAAGGGATATTAGTAATTTAGGGCGGGGCTATCAGTAATTTAGGCTTGAGCTATTAGTTATTTAGGACGGGTATATCAGTGCTTTAGGGCGGAGCTATCAGTCCTTTAGGGCGGAGCTAACAGTGCTTTAGGTAAGGATATCAGTGCTTTAGGTGGAGGATCTTTTGTGGCAGTAGGTTGTTAATTGTGTTTTAAACTGTTTGCTTTTCTTATTTAGTGTGAAAAGGTCTTAAAATAGAGCTCCTAGACATGAGAATTCATTTAAGAACTTTTGTGGTACAAAATCTTTATTTCAAAGGATGTAGATATGGATTATTAATGCAAAATTCTACATAGACCATATCATATCACTGACAACTAACAGAAGTTTCCAAATCTGTGTTTAAAGGACGTCTACAAAGAGTTTGAGAGGAATATCTCCGAGATGTTGGGAGGCTTCGTTGAGTTTGTGCAGGGGATATATCCTTCATCAGCCACGTCTATATGAATATAAAAGCATATTTCTCCTGTATAAGAGCGTCTTCTTTAACCGTCCGCCTCACGTTTGCGCAGTGCAGAGATCTGGAGAACCAGCACCATGAACAGCAGCTGGAGATCGGCCTGGAAACACTGGAGAAAGTCCTCAAGAATGAGCTTGAAGAGGAGATCCCGGATGATCTGGCCATGGTGAGGGGGAACAGGCTCAATTATGCAGATTTGTGTTGATCTCTTATGAATATTGATGAGATGCTAATTAACTCAGGGTTGGTTCGAGTGCTGGAAATCCATGAAAATAGTGTGTTTACTAGGCTTAAATGTTGGATTAAGTGCTTGAATATATAACTGTATTGCTGAATGTATATGAGAGTTATTAATTTACTGTATATTTTATTACATGTGTGTGTTTATAAATAGTTTAATAACTAATAACAGTGTGTGTGTGTGTGTGTGTCTGTGTATTGTTAATTATTTTATGTTTTGTGTGTGTGTGTGTGTGTGTGTGTGTGTGTGTGTTGATGATTATGTTCTGTGCTGAAGCTGTTAGTAGATAAAGACACATTGATCAACGCAGCGAACGCTTCACACGACACACACCTGATGAAGATCGATAACAGAGAAGACGTGCTGCGCACGCACACAGACAGCTGGATCAAACATCTGAAAACAGAGGTCAGTCAAACACACTCTACTTAAACATTAACACACTTTATAACATCATTTATTGCATTATATTTAGTGCTGGATGCAGATTAATGAATTAAATGCATACAAAAATGTTTTTGTTTTATATATATATAATAATAATACACACAAACATATACAAACAAAACAAATATTGATGCAGATATTTTAATTTATATATGATTTGTATCATATATATTATATCTAATGCATGCATGTGTGTATTTATATATACATAATAAACATACATAGATCATACACACATATATTATGTTAAAACTTTTATCCTGGATGCAATTAATTATTATATTATATTATATTATATTATATTATTTTTATTTTATATTATATTATATTATATTATATTACATTATATTATTTTTATATTATTTTTATATTATATTATATTATATTATATTATATTATATTATATTATATTATTTTTATATTATATTATATTATATTATATTATATTATATTATATTATATTATTTTTATATTATATTATATTATATTATATTTTAAGATTATTTATTTATTGCAGAACAAAGCCAATATACATAGCTAGCAACAACTATTTACAAGCCAGGGTTTGCATTAAATAAAAATACATAAAGAAATTAAAAATATTAATAATAGTAAAATAGAGACAATAAGATAATAAATGAATAACAATACATAGAACTTAAATATATTATTATATTATTATATTATTGTTATATTATATAATAGAGTATATTATATTATATTATATTGTATTATATATATTATATTATATTATTATATTATATTGTATTATTATATTATATTATATTATATTATTATGGTATTATGTTATTATTATATTATAATAAACAACACTTTTTATCATTAAATTAAATGTAAATATTGGATAAAATCTTTGTCTGTTCTGTGTGTAGATACAAGAAGAAGAGATGAAGAGGAATCGCAAGCGCATCTCAGAAATACAGAACTACATTCGCTTTGTGAAGGAGGAGCTGGAGGACATGACATTACCTGTGCAGCGTTAACACGTTCATCAGACAGAGAGAAAGAAAATGTATATATAATGTCTGAGAAATATTATACATCTACTCACATGTATTGCTTTTGTTTATTAAAATCTGATATAAAATTAAGATGATGCCTTCATTTTTATTTAAATGTGTTTTAGAGACACTCAATCTGCAATGCTGCCATCTGCAGAGATGTGTTGGTATCGCAGAAGCTCCATTTGTGTGCGGTGAGGAAAGTTTTACATAAAAGGACATTTCTTAAATATATAATAAATATACAAAAACATCACCACCACAGCTAAACCTTTAGCCAAATATATATTTACTTTACTACAAAATAAACTCAATCAGGATTTAAAGTGGAAATTAAATTAAATTCAAGTTTGTATAGCACTTTTCATAATAACTACTGCATCACAGTCAAAATCAGAGAAGTTATTTAACATCACTTTATTAGTTACTAGTAACTTTAATTGTTAACTTTTGATTAATAGCGTTTAACAGTAAAGTTATTATATATAAACATACCTAACCTGTAGTTATATAGTATGTGAGTGATATCTGTACATGTTTAATAAAGTGTATTTGTGTGTATGTGAACATTATGTTAACAGGAATCACACTCTTGCACTACTGATTGAGGCTCTTCTGTGTTTTACACTCTAAACAAACAGCTGTCACTCCTAGAACATTTCAGTCACAACTACAAAGCCCTGATCAAGCTTTTCATCAGGAGAGTTGAACATTTAAGGACATTTATTTTCTCAAGTATTGTTTAAATATGATTAATATACAAGTTATCGTTATTACCACAGCAGCTTTTACAAAATATTTATTTTTATTTTTTTTCCAGTTAATTAAAATAACGGTAAGATAACGAGAATTGCGTTTTTTTACGTACAGATTTACAAAAAAACTCACACTAAACAAACAGCACTTCTAGAACATTTACGATCCTCCACATCTCACAACTACAAAGCCCATCATGCTTTTCACTATGCAGCCAATGAGAATCCAGCGTCATTTTTTACTCGGCGTCCGTCATCCAATCAGAGAACAGCGTGCAGGGTCACACGACTCTCCGTTGAGCGCCTTCATTCTGCTGTAAGGGACGTAACCGCGCGTCCTGCGGGAGAAGCTTGTAAACTGACGCGCCGCGCGGTGAAGCGTCGTGTTTTCTCCTGGTCCAGCGGCGCACAGACGCGACGCTCCGCTGCTCGGGCCCCGCAGAAGAGATCCAGCATGCCGGTTCGCACCGCCTGCCGCCCGGGCCCGTCTGCGGCCTGCTCAGCCTCGGCCTCGCTTATTCCGCCCCCGCCGATCAACACGCGCCAGCCCGGCGTCAGCACCTCCCTGCTCTACAGTGGCTCCCGGTTCCGGGGACACCAGAAGAGCAAAGGGAACTCCTACGATGTAGAGGTGGTTCTGCAGGTGAGCACTTGGTGGGTGTTAGTGGGCACTGAGCGCCCTACTGAGGGAACCAAATGTTCAGAACTGTAGCTCACTGGGCTCCGAGGCTGAGGTGAAGTTGGTCTTATATTCGCACATTCGTTCAGTGACAGCTTATGACACACTCCCGATAGTGTTTACCACGCTAACTTACTTTGAATGTTGGCTCTATAATCACATTATTATCACAAAACCACAACAACGCGATTTAATGGACTGTGAAGAATGCAGTGCTTTGATAGTCTTTGGCTGATAGTATGATTTCAATATATAGAGTTCTCAAGGGATACTTCTTTAAAACTAAATTATAAAGGAGAAAGCCTGAATGTGTGCATATAAAACCAGCATTACCCCAATGAGCACTTGCTAGGTGTTAGTGAACAGTGAGCTTCTAACTGAGGGTACCCGCGCTGTCCAGAACTGCTGCCTGGATAGACAGCTCAGCTCACTCGCCGGCTCTGAGGCGGTGCTGTTTGAGTTCAAAATGCAGTCCACGTAGTCAAGACTAGTTTAGCTAGGGTGCTGACAAGGTTGTGAAGCTACAAAAGTCTGAAGTGAAGTTTGTTTCTTGGTGTGTACAGCCTGCTAGGAAAGATTCTAAGGTCAAAATGCTGTTTATGGTGAACCTGTAGTAGGGATTGTTGGTCATTTAGGCAGTGTACTACTAGCTAGGTAATGTTCCAGTCAGTAACCTACTAAGTAGGCATGGAGATAGAGGTAAAGTTGGTTTATATTGGGATATTCAGACATTCTCCTTAATAATATAGTGTCAGAAAAGTATTCTTTGCAAATTCTAAATAGGGAAATCATATTAGCGGCAAATGACTATCAAAGTACAGCATTGTTCACAGTCAATCTGATAGTGCTAATGCTGTTTAGAAGTCATACTTGCATGCTAATTCCGATCCAATATTCAAAGTAACATAGTAAACAATATAGAGACTGCTAAATGAATGAATATGCAAATATAAAACCAACTTTACCTCTATGACATTGAGACCTAAGTGTTGTCTAGCTGAGGCCCTAAAATAATGTTTGTTGCTTTGCATACTAGGCAGCTATAGACATGTATAGGTTGTAAGATGATAAAACTGCGCAGTGTACTAGCTTTCAGTCAAAAATGTAAGTAAGAAAATTGGTTGTAAGACTTGATTATTAACAATTGTGTGAAGGTAGCCTACTAAGTAGGTATTGAGACCTAAAGGACTGCTTTTTAGGTAGCGACTAAGTATGAAAGCCTAACATAATGAGCAGCATACTAGGTAGGTATTGACTTGTCACATGATTATAAAACTCAACAGAACTGTTAGTTTCTAGGTTGGTAACTTGTAAGACTTGAAGTTCAAAACAGTTTGTGTGAAGGTAGCCTACTAAGTAGATATTGAGACTAACATGTTGTCTTGCTAGACAGCTTTTTAGGTGAGATTATAAACCCCTAAATAATGTTTGTTTGTTGCCTAGCAGCACACTAGGTAGGTATTGAGACCAAAATGTAGTAGACAGCTTACTTTTGTCACACTGTTAAGTCACCTATGCAATGTGTTTGCAGGTAGGCACTAGGCAGTGTACAAATTCCTACACACTTACTAGGTAGACAGCTTGCTAGCTTGTGTGGCTCTTAAACCAAAACATGCTTTAGTTTACAGCTCATGTTCTGGATAGTTTTAACCACAAATTTCTGTCTTGACAGATGATAAAGCCACAGAAAACTGTTTGTGTGTAGGCAGCTTACTAAGTTGTAACCGACTAGGCTGTGTCAGATTGTTTTAGTAGGTTTTTGGTTTAAAATGCTGTCTACTAGATCATGAAGTCCAATCAAAGCATACTAGTTTGTGTGTTGTGCTTACTAGGTCTGTTTTAAGTCCAAAGTGCTGTCAGGATTCCACATTGTCAGCTTACTTGGCTGTGAGACTATCAAGCCCTAAAATGTAGTTCACTTGTTGGGAGACTTCAGATTGTGAGAATATGGAGCTCAAACACTGTGTAGGGTTTATGTTGAAATGTTGTCTAGGAAGGCTCACTATAGGTTGTGAAGTAAAGTGTGGAGGCAGCATACAGTGAGATCAAAATGCTGTCTAGATATCCAGCTCACTAGCTTTTAAGACTCAAGCCAAAAAAGCTGTTTGTACTAGGTAGGTTATAAATGTAATATTCTGCCTAGATTGGTAATTCACTAGTTTAATAGTATGTATTTATTATAGGCTACTGGAGAGCTTACTAGTTAGGTTGTGAATCCAGACAAGCTGTCTGTGTAGCATGTGTGCAGTGTTTTGTCCTTTGTAGGTGCCATCATTAGCCCTTTACAATAAATACTTTTGGCTGTGCGCTACTATTGACTCAGAAATGATTGCGATAAGTGATGACATTGTCATTTTAATCCACCGATTATATAATAATTGTACAGTGTAACAGATTAGCACGTTCAAGAGACACACACACACACACACACATCTCATTCTTGAGGTTATTTAGATTTTCTAATATTCACAAAGAAATCTGCAGATAGAATCGTTGATGTAGATGTGAAATCGTCCTTTTACAACAGCTTATTTCTGAATGCCAATCAGGTCACATATGCTGGAGATATTGATGCATATGTGGAAACTACTGCATCACTCAAAGTGATTGATCTCCTGTTTAGTGTGACAGTCTGATATATTGATGACTGTGACGGGCCTACTAATAATCAATCATGGACCCGAGTCTCTGTTGTAGTGGAGTAGGGTGATTTGATGTCAGATTTGAGCTCAGATTAGCTCTTTGACAGATATCTGCTGAATGTGTTTTGCTCTGACCCACATTCGCGGAGTGTGTTTAATAATAGTCTGTGCTCTGGATCTGCAGCACGTGACCATGGAGGACTCATACCTGTGCGGATACCTGAAGATCAAAGGCCTGACGGAGGTGAGACCCACTCTTCATTTAAAGAGACAATCACTTCTATGCGGGGTTTAACCCCAGAAGTGTGTGTCAGCAGTGTGTGAGTATCTCCAACCTCTAATGGTCAACAGTGATTAATTGTGTTTGTTCTAATCAGACTTTGATTGACGTTCTCCCTCTGTACGTGTCATCAGAGGAGGAAAGCCCCGCCCACTAACCTATCTCTACCTCATTAAGGACTTTAGTGCTGTTTTGGTGACTGTTGCTTTAAATTTAAATGAGTTTGTGCTCTTTTCAAAAGACGGCGGAGCTACTAATGCCTTGACTTCTCACTCAGGGCTGCTGTTTATGCTAATGAGATGGAGAGATGGGCACTAGTGGGCGGGGCTTTCCCCCTCACGCACAAAGGGAAGTGTTTCCTTCATCAAGTCTGATTATAACAAACTCAATTAATTTGTTGACCATCAGAGGCTGGAGATACTCACACACTGCAGTATTTAGACCCATTATAAAAGCGATTTTTGCATAATAGGTGCCCTTTAATAATGTTGCCTTATTAATGTTATATCAGTGTTATAAGCACACACATCTGAATCTACTCTCTCTTCAGGAATATCCCACTCTTACTACATTTTTCGCTGGGGAGATCATTAGCAAAAAACGGCCATTTTTAACCAGGAAATGGGACGCAGACGAGGATGTGGACAGAAAACACTGGGTAATAACGATGTGTATAATCTTTGAGTCTAATTATGGATCATCAAGTGCCGTGACTGTGATGTGGAAGCTGATCTGCTGAATGTGCTCTTCGTCTCTCCCAGGGGAAGTTTCAGGCCTTTTATCAGTATGCAAAGAGCTTTAATTCAGATGATTTCGACTATGAGGAACTTAAGAATAGTGATTATGTCTTCATGCGGTGGAAGGTAAGCTGGAGCTTATTATTTAGAGCTGTTTGGGGGTCAGATATTATTATTTCCTCCAGCACTGGCACTGTAAGTTGATCAAAAGTGACAGTAAAGACATTTGCATTATTATAAAATAACTAGTGCTGTCAGAAGATAAACCACATCCAAAATAAAATCTTGTAATTGCTATATATATATATATATATACACACACACACACACACACACACACACACACACTCACCGGCCACTTTATTAGGTACACCTGACTAGTACTTGGCTGGACCCCTTTTGCCTTCAAAACTGCCTTAATCCTTCATGGCAGAGATTCAACAAGCTACTGGAGATATTCCTCAGAGATTTTGCTCCATATTGACATGATAGCATCACACAGTTACTGCACATCCATGATGGCAATCTCCCACATCCCAAAGGTGTTCTATTGGATTGAGCTCTGGTGACTGTGGAGGCCATTTGAGTACAGTGAACTCATCGTCATGTTCAAGAAAGCAGTCTGAGATGATTGAGCTTTATGACATGCTGCGTTATCCTGCTGGAAGTAGCCATCAGAAGATGGAGACACTGTGCTCATAAAGGGATGGACATGGTCAGCAGCAATACTCAGGTAGGCTGTGGCGTTGATGCTCAATTGGTACTAATGGACCCAAAGAAAATCTCCCCCACACCATTACACCACCAGCAGCCTGAACCGCTGATACAAGGCAGGATGATCCATGCTTTCATGTTGTCTGAGCCGAGCATCTGAATGTGTCAGCAGAAATGGAGACTCATCAGAGCAGCAACGTTTCTCCAATCTTCTATTGTCCAGTTTTGGTGAGTCTGTGTGAATTGTAGCCTCAGTTTCCTGTTCTTAGCTGACAGGAGCGGCACCCGGTGTGCTCTTCTGCTGCTGTAGCCCATCCGCCTCAAGGTTGGACGTGTTGTGTGTTCAGAGATGCTCTTCTGCAGAGCTCGGTTGTAACGAGTGCTTATTTGAGTTACTGTTGCCTTTCTATCAGCTGGAACCAGTCTGGCCATTCTCCTCTGACCTCTGGCCTCATCAACAAGGCATTTGCGCACACAGAACTGCCGCTCACTGGATATTTCCTCATTGTCGGAGCATTCTCTGTAAACCCTAGAGATGGTTGTGCGTGAAAATCCCAGTAGATCAGCAGTTTCTGAAATACTCAGAGCAGCCCGTCTGGCAGCAACAACCACCGTCACTAAAATCCCCTTTCATCCCTATTCTGATGCTCGCTTTGAACTGCAGCAGATCCTCTTCAACATGTCTACACGCCGAAATGCAGTGAGCTGCTGCCCTGTGATTGGCTGATTAGCAATTTGCGTTAACCAGCAGTTGGACAGTAGTACCTAATAAAGTGGCCGGTGAATGTATTTGTGCATACCGTGTATATTTTTGTGTTTTATGTACAGTTTGTGTATTTAAACAGATGTTCATAAATATACACAGTACTTGTGTATATATTATGTAAATACAAACCTTTTTGTTTGATGCGATTATTCATGCAGGAAATATTTTATGTATAGTTTAGTATATTGCAAAAAATGCCTTTATAAAACCTTCTTTAGCCTGCAGAAAATCCAAGATAAATATATGAGCGAACTATAGGGCAGATTTGAAGTTGATATCTCAAATGTAGCTTTCAGTGGGGTTTAGTTTGGCCGCAGTACCAGACATGACCACATCCAGTGTTCATTGATGACTATGAAAGGGCGCCCCCTATGATTTCAGGAATATGAACCATGTATTTTTCATACTTTTGACAATATTTGTACAGTAGACGTCAAATTTTAGAGTAGTTTGGTGATATTTCATTTCAGTTTAT
>NC_141023.1:67980000-68017500 GCF_052040795.2 Danio rerio
GTAGCCTGGGGAAGAGGTTAATAAAACAATTAATGGATATTTTAGTCAATAATGTAAACAATTCTGTAAAAAAATACTGTACTCCACCCCTAAAAACAAGCCCCACCCCCCACCTGTTAATCACGCGCGGGACACCACCCCTAAACCAATAAAACCCCGCCCACAGCAATCACATGCACAGGATATTATTATAAGATACATTATTGTTTCAGTGGTGCAATAGGTAGCGCTGTTGCCTCACAGCACTCAGTTCTCTGTTTCGAGTCTCGGCTGGGTCAGTTGGTGTTTCTGTGTGGAGTTTGCATGTTCTCCCCGTGTTGTCGTGGGTTTCCTTCGGGTGCTCCGGTTTCAGTCCAAACACATGCGCTATAGGGGAACTGGGTTTGCTAAATTGTCTAGTGTATAAGTGTGTATGGGTGTTTCCCAGAGATGGGTTGCAGCTGGAAGGGCATCCGCTGTGTATACGATATGCTGGATAAGTTGGCGGTTCATTCCGCTGTGTTGACTCCAGATTATTAAAGGGACTAAGCCGAAAAGAAAAGGAATATGAATGTTTCCCAGCACTCCATTTGAGTGGAGAAATCATTCGTTTATGATCATGTTTTATTCCTGTCACACATTAAAGGTAATTTTACATAAAGTCACAGTGTACACAACAATCTCTGGGCTTGCTGCATGACAAATACCAAAAATTTTACAATTTATAAAAAATTAATCACTTTCTGGCCATCGGATATTAGGCTGGACACATATACTGCCATCGTGACTTTCGAAAGCATTAAATCACTTTGTAAATGTTTATTATTACCGTTTCATGAGTCTCCTCATTCAGCTGGATAGAGTGCTTGGACCCGGAAGCCGCTTCGCGTGACGTCACACTTAACAAGCGGATAACAGTCTGATTTCTAACTACAGCTGATCAGATCATTATTAAACTGGTAAGCAGTATCTGCCAACACTCCCGTTTTATCCTGGGAGTATCACGTATTTCAGTTTAATCTCCTGCAACTCTCCCGTTTTCATTTCTTCCGGAAAACTCCTGTAATTTCACCCCCCAACACAAGCTCAATGCTTTAATATCCTCTCTCTCTCACTGCGGAAGCGCTACAGTATAAAGACGACTGCACGTGTAGTTGAGGCACACGGACATGTGACGTGTGTAGCATTAATACTTTTATTAAAACCACAATTATTCAAAAACACAATGCACAGATCAACATTCCTGACGTTCTCTAGAGTTTCCCATCAACACTACTGACCAATCAAATCCACTCTAGTGTCCGACATGCCCCGCCCCCTTCAACATGTGTGTGTTTTTCCTATGGAAGTCAATGGTTACCGGTTTTCAACATACTTCAAAATATCTTCTTCAGTGTTCAACAGGAGAAAGACACTCATGACGGTTTAACACCACTAGAGGGAGAGTAAGCAGAGCACGTCTTCATCTGTGGGTGAACTGAGCCTTTAAGGAGATATAACAACACATCACTGCACAACAGCCGAGCAGGAGAGCGTCTGCAACATCTACACACGACTCCGACTCACATCTACTCCAATAACCGCCGGGTTTCTATTGTTAAATCACTGCTTCACTAGTATAGTCATTACTGAACCAATATACAGCGTCAGGAGTAGAGTAATGCTGCAGTCACATTGAACAGAAGCAAACTAAATGAGCACTGTTAGGGAATGAACAGTTTGCATGACGGTATCTCTGCATTTAAACAGTGTTTTTAGGCTTAATGCTGATATATGATGCTGTTACCCCCACAGCAGTGAAGGGTGGGCTGATCGCTGCACATCGTGAGTTCTGGAGCAGCCGTCGTGCTCTTCAGCCTCGGCTCATGCGTTTAGTCCCTGAACTACAGCAGAACAGCCTGCTCTCTGTGTAATTGGACACAAGGACAGTGTAAACGGTACAAATAAGAGATGTATGACACTGCAGACACAGCTCTGTCGTCCAGATATCCACACACTCTTACTCTCTACACTAGACTAGAGTAGAGTATAGCGTTGTGTTCAGACATCAGACAACACAAGCTCAATCACCTGACAGTGGAGGAAGCGTAAATAAGATTATTACACACTCCTATTGGGAAATATCTGGCATTTTCAGCTCTATATATTGTGATATATATATATATTATGATATCATTAGTTATACTTGGTAAGTAAGGTTCAGTTCTCGCTCTCAGCAGACTATGTTGCTTCAGTAAACTCCAACTTACCTGCTTATAGAGTTATTAAGGTAGTTTAGGTGTTGGATTAGGGATGTAGAATATGATCATGTGCTTTATAAGTACTAATAAGCAGCCAATATCTCAATAGCACGCACACTAATAAGCTACTAGTGAATAGTGAGAACTGCTCCCTACAGAGTCACCGAATGCATTATTATTGATTAGGATGATTCTGAAGGGGGCGTCATGGTGGCGCAGTGTGTAGCACCATCTGGTTTGAGTCTCGGCTGGGTCAGTTGGTGTTTGTGTGTGGAGTTTGCATGTTCTCCCTGTGTTGGTTTCCTCCGGGTGCTCCGGTTTCAGTCCAAACACATGCGCTATAGGGGAACTGATCAACTACACTGGTGTGTGTGTGTGTGAGTGTTTCCCAGTATTGGGTTGCGGCTAGAAGGGCATCCACTGTGTAAAACATAAGCTGGATTAAGTTGTCGGTTCATTCCGCTGTGGTGAAGCTGAGGGAAAATAACTGAATGTGTAGTGGAGTGAATCATGCATAACATGCACTAATCAGACTACAAGCACAGGTCAAGAGAGAGTTTGTAGATATCTGGACTAGAACAGGACACAGCCTCTGTGTAAGAGCAGTGTTAGCTTTAGGGTGAGTAGTTTACCATATTAACACGTCCCTGCTTTAATTACGGGCTCATGAAAGAGTTTAACCACGGCAGAGCGCGAGACACTTTCTGTAAGATGTATCCGCTCCTGCAGTCGGCTCCCGCCGGCCGGCTCACCATCCCCGTCAGGAAGAAGACCTCCCGGTGCAGCGTCAGCACTGGACTGCCCTGCCCAAACACACAGTCTGCTTTAGCCCGCGGCAGACTGCACATCAGCTTATTACTGGACACCTGCAGACACAGAGGAAACAGCAACAACATGTATGTTAGATATCACTACAGCTGAAGTCAGAGTTATTCACCCCCTGATTATTTCCCCAGTTTCTGTGTATCAGAGAGCAGATTCCTCCAGCACATCTCTGATCATAACAGTGTTCATAACTCATCTCTAATAGCTGATGTGTTCCTCTTCTCCATGATGACAGCACATAATATTAGACTAGATCTTCTTCAAGACACTAGTGTTCAGCTTACAGTGGCATGTAAAGACTTCACTAGGGTAATTAGGGTAAAGTTAGGGTAATTAGGCGAGTCATTGTATAACAGTGGTTTGTTCTGGAGACAATCCAACACTAATATTGCTGAAGGGGTGAATAATATTGAGCTTAACATGACTTTAACACTATTAAACACTGCTGTTACTCTAGCACAAATAAAACACATCAGACTTTCTCCAGAAGAACAAACATTAGAGGAAACACTGAGAGAAACTGCTGAATCTGCTCATCATCATCATCTGGGAGATATTGGATTAATGGAGGAAGGATAACTCTGACTTCAGCTGTAGCTCTGAGGCTGTGACCCCTCACTGATCTCCTCTATATGCCGGCAGATGTGCCCACCTGAGCGGAGTGTTGCCGTGAGCAGTCCTGCAGTGTTTGATAGGACAGGTGGTTCAGCAGCAGGTGTCCTTCAATGCCGTCCTCAGTGGGCGTGTCCTTCCAGCCGGTGACCACGCCCATGTACTGTCCCGCCGTCAGCACGCGGTCTGCAAAGTCTCTCTCTGGAAGGCAGGCCGCCGCCACGCTCTTCTTGAAGATGATCCTGTCCCGGAGCTCCAGCAGCGCCAGGTCATTCTCAGCTGTACCTGAGCTGTGCAGAGGGTGGAGGTGCACCTGCCGGACCGCCAGAGTCTGACCTGACGACTCGAACATCGTCATACGCTTACCTGCGGAGGCGTAGATAACGCAACATCATTAGCATCCATCACCTACAGATACGTGATGCGCATGCGGCTCTGTCCCAAATCACACACTACTTACACCATCCATACTACAAGCTGAGGTAGAATCGTGCATGAGTGTGTGTTGTGTGTTCAGTGAGTGTAGATGAGCGCACTGACCCACTGCCACCTGGAAGTCGGGGTGTTTTCTGGCACACTGCGCAGTGGTCAGAACCAGATTCTCCTTCAGGATGACGCCGCTGCAGAAGCCGGAGGATCCCCGCAGGAGCATCGCCTACAGACATCAGCACGCACACACACACACACACACACGCACACACACACACACAGACAGTGAGTGAGAGCAGCGCTGCAGTGCACCAGGCTTGATCACAGGAGGGTGAAGTGTGTGTTCTGGACCTGCCAGGGACACTCCTCCGGGCCGCAGGGGAATCCTTCATATTCTGACTTGATGTTTTCTGACTGCCGTCGCTCCCACTGACTCACGCTGCCCACTTTACCACAGGGAAACGTCACTGAACACACACAGAAAGGGAGAGAGTCAACACTCACTGCAGGGCTGCTTCTGCTCACACTTGAGGCTGTGTATGCCTGTTGGAGCAGCCCTGTTTACAAGGCAGGAATGGTACAGTCAAAATAAAACTAATTATAGAGGGGTCGTTCACCCAAACGGTAAAAGCCTGCCATCATTTACTTGGTTTACCCTTTAAGAGTGTCTTTCTCCTGTTGAACACTAAAGAAGATTTCCTGAAGAATGTTGAGAATGGAAGTCAATGGTTAGCGGTTTCCAGCATTCTTCAGAATATCTTCTTCAGTGTTCAACAGGAGAAAGACACTCAGATAGGTCTGAAACCAGTTGAGGGAGAGTTAATACTGGGTAAATATCAGTTCTGGGTGAACGGACCCTCACACAGTAACTCTGCATTAAAAGCACATGTATAAAGTGTATGGTGGAGAGTGTGTCCTGCTAATATACATATCTGAAATTATAAATATTTTGGTTAATGTTGTAAGAAACACAATGAGGGTAAAGCCACATGTTTGGTCAGGATTTATTTTAAATCTCTTCAACTATTCATTAATAATATTTGAGTTTTATAGATTTATAATAAAGCCTGAAGACTAACTAATAATACGAACTAACTAATAACTAGGCCAGACAGAATCTGCAGGCATTGTGTGCTATTTCTGTGCAGAATTTTGTCAAAAATCTGTGTGTGCAGAAATCCACAGACCTCCAGCCCATCATTGAGTCTGCTTATTTTAAATCAATTTCAGTAATATTATTGACTAATATGAAAGTGTGGATGTGATTTATTCACAGTACAGTGTGTAGAGTCGTGTGTTCAGTCTTTCAGTAGAGATATTATATGAGAGACGTGCTTTCCTTACCAAATAAGTGGATCTAGATGGATTTGCACTGTGAACATTAAATAAAGTTAAAAAGCTTTTATTTGTTTATTATTTCATATATTCAGCTTTAACTTACGATCCTCTGAAAACAAAACACCACAGATTTCTTACCAAGAAATAGCAAAATAACTAACTAAATAACTAAATGCTAATAACTAATGGACTATTAGCACGTGTTTTCTTCAGGCTCTCTCAGACACTGTGCAAAAGCGAGTCTCTGCTAATCAGTTTTGTTAATTGTTGGTGGTTTTGTTTAACTGTTCTGTAATCATACATGTGCGCCTGCATACACTGCAAAACACGCTGTAGCACTTACATCTCCTGTCTTTCTCTTGTCTTAAATCTCTCAAATTCTTAAATCTTAAATGTGTGTGTGTGTGTGTGTGTGTGTGTGTTAGCCAGATCAAGTGTAAGGTGTGTTGGACTCACCTGCGGGCACACACTTCTCCTTCTGCTGCAGTTTCCAGCCGTAAGCGCAGGAGCACTCGTATGAATGATAGCCCGGCTTACAGAACTGACTGCAGCCCTTGCTCTTATCTATTAAACACACCGTCTGATCTGGAGGACACGGAAACACCACGAGTCACGGGAGTCAATTAGACAGCAATTCAGTGTAAACCTGCGAGCATAGACGGATGAGAGGACTGCCGGTGGATGTGGAGAATTCCCCTCTGCTGTTTCTTCTGTGAAAAGTCAAACTATTGAGGTGGACAGGGAAACTGTGTTGAGGTGGAAACACCCCGTGACTGAACCAGAGCTAGTGGAGCATTGGCTTATGTGTGAGGCCAGCAGTACGCTGTAACCCGCTCAGCTGATGTTTATATGTGCAATATTTATATTATCTGCTAACTACAATCCTCCTGATGTCTGTTTTATTGACTCTGAATCTGCGTCTTATTTCAGAGGCTTGCTCTGTCCTCTAGAGGGCGCATTTTCAGCTGCATCCGCACACTTCATGCCTTACATGCGCTGTTTTCCAGCATCTGGCAACCCGGGTGCTGAAATATAAGTGGCTAACCTGACAGTGGGCAGAGATCAAAACAAAGACAGATAATCCGGCATATAATGCACCGTCTCAAAGCAGAATATCTGACTTCAGCATCGCTACTCAGATAAACAAGCATGCACTAGCATGATTCTGAAATATCCGCACTCTTATTATGCTTCAAAAAAGGCGAACATCCTCATACCTGTCTCACAGTGTGTTCCCGTGAAGCCGGATTTACAGATGCAGTCGTACCCCCCCACACTATCTGAACACATGGCTCCATTTTTGCATGGCTGGTCAGCACACTGGTCACCGTCTAGCATGCAACAAACACCATCAGTGCGCACACAACACACATCAGCCTACTACAGCTTATATCTATATGACATATATATATTCATGCATTCAAAAACAAATAAGCTCTTTAAACCGGGGAGATCCGTCACACATCTTCATTATCTGCAACATTTACAACTCACCGATGTAGACCGACCAGAAGATGTCCTTAAAGAAAACACACACACACACACACACACACACACACACACACACACACACACACACACACACAGCTGTGAATATTAGCAGTGTTAAAGCAGCAATATAATTAGGTTTTAATCAGTTAAACAGCCCTGATTTGTGCCCTAATGGACTGAAGCTTGTGTATTAATCACTGTATTTAACGTGTGAGCAGTCCAAACCAGTGTAAAGCCCTCAGGCACGAGCATTAATAACATCTGTAGCTTCACCATGAAGACTGTACAGCGTTATTTCAGATTCTATAACTCAATTTAAGCATCTGAACACTGCTGGACTCAGAGAAATCTATGAGGCGCTGGTTATTATAGTTGTGTCTCTGCTCTGCTGTATTCATCAATGCCTGTGATTGAGTTATTATAGCTCATGCAGACGCACTGGCCTACAAAACCATCTCAACCAATATACACATAACTATGGAGTCAATCCAAGGCCATATACACGTGCAGAATAAAAGAAGGTTATGCAAATAATAAATAAAATATTGAGCAAAAAATAAATAATTAATGCAAAAATTGCTATTTAAAAATTAATTTTGCTAACAAAAATAAAGGACTGCAAAGAGAAAATTAAGTTTTGAGAAACAAAAAACCAAAACAATATATATTTGCAAAACATTTATACAGCATTGCCTTTTAAAACGCAGCCAGTTAATTGCAGAACATTTATTTATATATATATATTTATTTATATTTATATATTTATTTATATTTATATATATTTATTTATATTTATATATTTATATATATATATATATATATATATATATATATATATATATATATATATATATATATATATATATATATACACACACACACACACACACACACACACTTTTTTTCTTTTTTTATTGCAAATATTTTAGATTTTTTGCACTGCTTGATGTTTATTTGCAGTTCTTTCTTTGTTTGCAAATGTATTTTTATTTTACAAAACTGTATTTTCCCTTTGCAGTTCTTTATTTTTGTTGGCAAAATTAATTTGTATTCCTCAAAAATAATTTTTTGAACTGTGATTTTAATTAAATTGAGAGTTTGGGAAATTTAGATTTTTTATTTTTTGTTCAATATTTTATTTTTTGTTTGCAAAACTTTCTTTTATTTTGCAAGTATATATATACACACACACACACACACACATGCACACGCACACACTCACTGTCCTGTAGTTGTCCTGGAACACCTCTCTGGCCTCCTCATAGTCACACACTTCCTCTAGGCACTCTCTCTCCAGGTTAGCGGGGAGTTTGGTCTCCTCATCTCCAGTGTTGCTCCTCTTCTGACGGGAGATCACGTTGAGCGCGTCCCACTTCTCCAGGAACACAGGGGCTGAAATGAGCATCATAAGATTAACACACACAAAAGCTCCTGCCACAGACATATTAAAGCCACATTAAAGATGAAAAATCATCGTCTGTGAGCTGTTTAAGCTGAAGTGTGTGTAGTCTAGTGTGTCCACAGTCAGACTGCAGTGACAGAAACACAACACGTCTACGTCTTTAAACATTTCCTGATGTTAAATTCAGGCCCACCGCAGCATCGTGAAGCAGGCGTGCAGTTTCTGATTGACAGCCACACATTAACATGTCTCCATATTAATGAGTATAAACACAGGACAGGACAGGATTGGCACAGAAACTGGGAGTAAAAGATCTGCTCAACTGGTAACCACTGAGCTTCACAGTAGGAAATACAAATACCATGGAAGTCAATGGTTACAGGTTTCCAAAATAAAGTCTTCAGTGTGGAAAAAAGCAAAAGGAAACTAGATAAAATGATAATTCTGTCATGGTTTACTCATCATTCACTCGATATAAACATTCAGGAGTTGCTTTATTCTGCTGAACACTAATGAAGATATTTTGAAGAATGTTGGAAACCTGTAACCATACTGACTTGCACAGTGTTTGTTTTTCCCACTATGGAAGTCACTGGTGTTCAAAATATCCTCTTTATTGTGGAGTATTTTACTGTTAGACGGAGTAAATCGTGAATACATGTGCATTTTTGGGTGAACTACCCCTTTAATGACAGCCAATCACTGTTTATGGATAACAAAGAAATCCAACGCTAGGATGCAGTATACTATTACCTAAATTATCCTTTATAGAATGTATTAAAACATAATAATGATAAATAAATAGGCCACATAACTATATTAGTACCCTCGAAGCTCCCCCAAGAGGAGAAGATCTGCCAGGACTGCCAAGAAAACAAACCACAATGGCGTAATGACACCGAAATCTCTGTCAAAATACTGTCAAACTAGCAAACAGTGTCGCTTTTGTTGTACATTCAATATCAGGCGATTATTTCAGGCAAGTATTAGCGGGAGAACATCCGAATAATCGAGAAAAACGCGAATATCTGCAGCCGCTGAGTCCTGTGGCGCAGTGTTTGCGATGAGCCTCATCACAAGCTGCCTGTTACTTTTCTCATCGCTTTCACACACTGACCAACCGCCCGTGAAGATGATGCTTGTTTTTGATGCCTGCTGAAAGATTGAGAATGTTTTACCTGATCTTTTGTGTAATCCGGCGGTCACGAAGCCAAACAAAACTGCGAGGGAAAGATATATTCCGAGACAAGCCATGATGACGGAGGAAGCGCTCTGCGTGAGAGGAAACAAGCGGAGTTAATATATAAGCGCGTGCTGGATTCAGCTGTGGGTGCCCTACATGGATATTCAGCTTCCAATAAAGATGAGCAGCATATTCAACAGCAGAAACTGCCTCTAACTTTGACCTTCTGACTTTAGGAAATGATTATTGTGGCAGATAACGGAGCACTCACCCGCTGAAGCCGTGACGCAGATCTGAAGCGATGATGGAGTGACGTCACCACGCACAATCCACCGATAAACAGTCCAAACACACTTGCGCGCTATAGGGGGCCTGATCAACTAAACTGGCCTTAGTCAATGAGTGTGTGTGTGAGTGAGTGTGTATGGGTGTTTCCCAGAACTGGTTTGCATCTGGAAGAGCATCCGCTGTGTAAAACATATGCTGGAATAGTTGGCAGTTCATTCCGCTGTGGCGACCCCTGACTAATAAGGAAGTAAGCTTTATTATTATGCCTTAATAACTCTGAACAACATGCAGGAGATAATGGAGATTCAGAACAGTAGTAATGCTGAGTCCACCATTAACAGTGTGGCCACTAGATGGCAGCAGAGCGCAGCTGAATTATGAACTAATCATTTTTAATATTGTTATTGACGTCACTACATAATAATCTCCTATTTAAACAAGTTTATCATATTAATCTATCCCGGTGGAGCAGATCTATCAGTGTAAACAGGTTACAATCAAGCCTCAAAGCAGTGTTAAATAAGGTAACCTGTAACCTACTATGGAAGTCAATGGTTACTGGTTTTTAACATTCTTCAAAGTATCTTCTTTAGTGTTCAGCAGGAGAACGCAGCTCATGAAGAGTTGACGTCCACCTGGGGGAGAGTAAATAATGAGTGAATGTTGATTTTTGAGTGAACTGACCCTGGTTTTGTCAAGGTCTACATGAATATAGTGTGTGTCAGGAGTGTTTGTGAGGACGCAGAGCTTTGCTGACAGCTGAAGGAGAGTCTCTTCAACACTTTCCCTCAAATCCTCCACATGTCAGGCGTTTCTCCACACTTATGAGCCTTTATAAGCCCTCATGAGCCCCTACAGGCAGCTGATCTGGATCTGCCGGCAGCTGCTCTCTGCTCGTCCAGCTGTTCTCCTTTGCTCTGGAGTTAATATCACACTGCTGTGTCTTTCACTCACAGTACAGTTTTATTCTGGATTAAGTGAACTAATATGCTTTCTGATTAAAGAGCTCTTGTTCTGCAGAGATCACTCCTGCAGGAGCTTTAAACACAGCAGCAGTGTGTGAGGATCTCCAGCAGCCTCTGATGCTCAACAGCACTGAACTGGGTTTGTTCTAATCAGACTTGATGCAGAAACACTGTGATTGACATTCCCCTGCTGTACGTGTCATCAAGCCCCGCCCACTAGCGCCCATCTCATTAGCATGTCCAGCAGGCCTGAGTGAGAAGCAGCCGTCTGTCCATTCGCCATTACAGTGTTTGAGCTGCTGAAGACAATGTCAGCATAGACTAAGAGCATTATAGATGTGGAGTTCTCACTTCTTTCTCTTCTTAAACACAAAAGAAGATATTTTGAAGAATGTTGGAATCCTGTAACCATTGACTTTCATAGTAATTGGTTTTCCTTTGGAAGTCAATGGTTACCGGTTTATCTTCTTCAGTGTTCAACAGGAAAAAGAAGCTCCTAAAGGTTTATAGTCGCCTGAGGGAGAGTGAATAATGAGTAAATGTTCATCTTTGGTGTGAACTGACCCTTAATTTGGCCAACACAAGAGCAAATGAGCTCCTCTAAAGCCCTCCACATGTCGTCTGCTCATGAAAAATCACTTTTATTATCATCATCATCACTTTTGTCACGATTATAGTTCTGCTAAAGGCCACGCTGCTGATTATATGAAGCTTCAGTCCTCCATTGCCCTCCCTCCTCTAATGACGCTCGGGTTTCTTCTCGTCTCTTTATTTTGTTTAATTAATTCTTCTGTGAACAGTCACATAATGACGCTCTGCTGCAGTGGATAATAGAGCGGATCGTTAACATTCAGCCGCTCTGTGGGTTTCTCCTCTGTGGGCTGAATGCCAGAGCCGGCTTTATAACTCTACACACACCTTAAACAAGCTCACGACACACACACACGTTCAAACTCAGGGGGACTCAGTATGGAGCCAGATCAGTCTCAAAACTTGTATTTGATCAGTTGTGTATTTACGTAGTGTGTTGTGTGTATTTAGGCGGTTCATTCCGCTGTGGTGACCCCAGATTAAAAAAGGGACTAAGCCAAAAAGAAAATTAATGCATGCCTGTATTTACGAATTGTGTATATACAAATTGTGTTGTGTATTTACGTATTGTGTTGTGTGTATTTGTGAATTGGGTTGTGTGTGTTTACGAATTGTGTTTAGTAAAGGTATTATTTCTGAGACTGATCTGCCTCCATAAGGCAGTTGTTTGTTTGTTTTTCAGCTTGTTGTGTATTTTAAGAGTTCACCATGAATGAATCTGCCCCATACAGAAGCTGGTGTACATGATTCCATCATCCCAATCTGCAATAAAACATAACAATTATTCTAAAAATGTTTATTATATCATACAAAAATATGTCCTGCAGTCAAACTCATCACATTTACATCAACATCACCTCAGAGCTGAAGAATGAGCAGTGTCTCTAATATAATCAACCATTTCATCTTCAGCACATCTCCATGCTGTTATATTTCAGGCTCAGATCATTTGCATTTGCCTGTTCAGATATGATTATTCCCCATCAGCTGAAGTAATGAAGGTGTAGACAGTCTAAACTCTTCAGCATTATCACTGACATGATGTAGGAACGCATCCGCTCACCACAGCTGCTGGTTATTTCACAGCGGTGATGTCTGACTGCAGACTTATCAGACCACATGCGCATTGTCAATGTTTAAATGCATTTATTATGATGATGATGATGATCACTTATGAAGGCTTCTGCCATGCTAAAGTGCTCACTAAAGTGTAGCACAGCTATAAATCAACAGCTCATCTCTTCTGTCAGCAGAGTAATGTAGGAGAGTTAGTATGCTGAACAGAAACCTGTGGTTCTGACACACTTAAACACAATAAAGCCCAGATATATGATGATGACTGGAAGATCAGAATCACCCTTCAAGCGCTTTAGACAACGGCTGAACACATAACAGGAAACAGAACTAACCCGCAGCAGATACATGTGCACGTGAAATGAGGGATTATTTGAGGAGGTTAAACACAGACTGGAGATAATGCAGAGGCACAGATTCAGCACACTGAACACCTGACGTCCATGAGCTCAACTGAAGAGAAGATGAGGGACGCACTGAAAACACAACTCTGGGCTAAACCACACACACACAACCCTGTAGTGCTGTAGTACTGTGTTTCCCGGTACTGGGTTGCAGCTGGAAGGGCATGTGCTGTGTATTGCTGCGGTCACACTAGAGTTTGAGCATGTGAAATTCTGTAGTATGGCGCTGTGAAAAGAAGGCGGGATTAAACTAGATGATTAGACATTAATAAAGTGAGCGATTGCTCCGTGCTTTACATTTCTGTCCAGAGAGCTTGTGTTTTGATCCTCGATTGGTTTCACGCAATCAAGTGATGTGATTTCACAGCAACTTGTCACATGACAAGCTACCGTTTACGGCTGGGATGAAGAGGTGTAGGCGGGCTGATTCGAGTCACTGTTATGGCTCTGTACTCGCCTACTGTTTTTCTAATACTAGAACTCTGGACACACTACTCAGCTCAGACAGTTTTCACATACTGTATAGTAGTGAAGTATGTGATTATGAACACAGCTCGTGTCTACAGCTGGAGGGAGAGTGAAACCCGCGCGCTGAACAGCTGAACGCCTTACAAATTGTAATTTGAATTTTACACATTTCATTTGCATATTTAAAAATTGCTTAATTTGATTTGCATATCTATGAATTGGACTGGCATGTTGATGAATTGTTTAAAATGTATGGATTGTATTTGCATAATAAATGAATTGTATTTCAATATTTATGAACGGTTTTAAATTTACAAATTTGATTTGCATATTTTTGAATTGTTTTTAATATATAAATTGAATTAGCATATTTAGGAATTGTTTTATATTTATAAACTCGATTTGTATATTTATTAATAGTTTTAAATTTATTAACTGGATTTACATATTTATGAATTAGTTTACATTTATGAAATGGATTAGCATATTTAGAAATTGTTTAAAATTTATAAGCTGGATTTGCATATTATTAATTTTTTATATTCATGTACTGAATTTACATATTTAGGAATTATTTTAAATTAATTAAATGGATTTGCATATTTATTATTATTTTACATTTATGAACTGGATTAGCATATTTATGAATTATTTTATATTTATGAACTGGATTTGCATATTTATGAATTATTTTTTATTTATGAACTGGATTTGCATATTAGTGTTTTTTATATTTATGAACTGGAGAAGCATATTTATGAATTATTTTTTATTTATGAACTGGATTTGCAGATTTAAGATTATTTTATTTATTAACTGGATCATATTAACGATTTTTTTATATTTATGAACTGGATTAGCATATTTATTAATTATTTTTTATTTATGAACTGGACTTGCAGATTTAAGATTTTTTTATTTATTAACTGGATCATATTAATGATTTTTTTTATATTTATGAACTGGCTTTGCATATTTATGAATTATTTTTTTATGAACTGGATTTGCATCTTTAGGAATAGTTTTATATTTAATAACTGGATTTGCAGATTTGTGAATTATTTTTAATTTACAAACTGGATTTGCATATTCATGAATTGTTTTAAATGAACTGCACTTGTGTATTTTCGAGTGTACACACTGGGTGTTGTAGATGTGAACTGTGCTGTGCATGTATAGAACTTTGTGTTGTAAATGTGTTATTTTTAAGACTCGCCTACTGATCCAATGCTATTAATTCTGACATACTCCTCAGCTCACATACTATGTAGTAGTGAAGTATGTGATTTTGAACACAGCCCGTGTCTACAGCTGAGTGAAACCAGCGTGCTGAGCAGCGCAGTACAGCATAACCCTATCATCAGCTCCTACAAACATGTTTCTCTTTAGTCCAAAACCATGTTTGCCTGCTGAACTTGGTGAACCCTCTCAAAATGCGGCTGCTGGGCAAATGCAGTCCCTCATTACAGTGATCATTACAGCTGAACGGCTCAATTCTGTGTCCCTAAAATGCGTTTTCGCCCAGTAGTGTTTCTGACGGCCGACTCTTCATTGCATTCCTCTTTATGATGTGGTTGTTTTGGCACAAAGCCCTTCAGCAAATGCTGTCCCTGAGCCCCAGTGGTCTAGGGTCTGGACAGAGAGGTGTAGACGGGGGGGTCCCAGTGTGCAGAGGAGCTGTGCGGTGCGGGGATGTTGAGTATGGGCCTGTGCAGGTATGGGTATGGGTACGGGTAGCTGGAGTACGGGCTGTAGAAGCTGTGCTCTGTGTATTCACACTGTGCGCTGCTGCTGCTGCTGTAAAGCGTGCTGCTGTGCTCACTGTAGTGCTGCGGGCTCCGCTGCTCCGTCTTTATGTGCACTCGCTGTGGGTGCAGGTGTGCTCCAGCAGGGGGCACCCTCCGGCTGCAGGCGCCCTGATCTGGGGTCAGAGGCAGGTACTGGTCAAACTCCTGCAGGTCAAAGGTCAAGTTGCCGATGACGTCCGTGCTAAGCTCGGAGATGTCCACGTTGCTGAAGTCGATGTTCTGTTTGGGGGCCTGAGGATGCTCTGTTTTGGGGGTGGTTGGAGGAGTCGGTGGACCATGAGGATGACCTGAGGATTAGCAATATAGAGATGATGCTGTGTGTCAGTATAGGCCAGCACAATATACAAAACATCACTATCACAACACACACAGCACATGATCCAGTCAATTACTTTATATCTTCAGGGAGACATCTCCACATGTTTCTTGAGTTCACGTCTCACCTGTGTGGTCAGTGATGTGGTCTGGTGACCCAGTCAGTCGACCCATTCCCGGCTCCGCTTTATACATGTGCTGCATCAGCTCGGAGCCGGCTTCAGACTCGGCGTGGCCCGGCTTCACACTCTTCCGTCTCCTGGGCTGGTATTTATAATCCGGATGATCCTTCTTGTGCTGAACCCTCAGTCGCTCTGCCTCCTCCACGAACGGCCTCTTCTCGCTCTCCGTCAGCAGTCTGTTGAGGGCCCATACGCCGTTATTAACTCGCAGTTAGCAAAGCATGATGTATTCGTTTCACAATGGATATCGCAATGTGCGCAATAGTCACTTAACATGATGTGCAATGTGTGGATTACAGCTGATCAAGCACAGTTCAGAATGCATGAGCTTTGTGGAGTTTAATAATGATCAAGTGAAAGACTAACATTTGCATGTGTTTTAACCCCTTAATAGTTAATGATTGGCAATATTCAACGCTTTTAATGCGTACATTTAAGTCTCATATAAAAGAAGACAGATGTCAGATTGTAGCTGAAGAGAAGAAAAGGTTTAATAAAACTAAAGTTATGTGCCTTTATGTTTATGAAAATAATAAAACAATAAAGGTATGGTTTATTATATTACATAAAATATGCTTTTTACAAAGCTGTTTTAGCCTGACATTAACAGAAAATCAAAGCTATATCCTAACAAATTTGAAGTTGATATTTCCAAAAATGAGCTTTCAGTCAGATTTAGTTTGTCTGCAGTCCCACATATAGCCACCAGGTGACCATCAGCTTACGTTGGTGACCGCTCAAGAGCGAATATGAATCATATTTTTTCATATTTTTGACAATATTTTTAAAGTGGACATCAAATTCTAAAGTAGTATGGGCAGTTTAGTGGTATTTGATCCTTTAAAAACACTCTACAGATCATCACAGTCAGTCACTCATGCGTTCTTTCCAATATTCAACCCAGTAAAACTGTAAAAATAAAAACCTTGTCTTTTTGACTAATATGTCCATTCGTTTGATGATCTGAAACATGAAAGTGTGACAAAATAAGAAATCATAAGGGCAAACACTTTTTCACACCCCTGTATGCTTGAATATGTGTGCATGTACAACAGCCGTGGCCATGCAATATTTCAACATACATGTTGCATTATTGGCATATATTTCAATTATGTAAAATCTTAATATGAGCGCGTGCTTCGCATACATGTGATTTGCATATATTTCCATGTATAATATTTGTATATGGGTATTCAGAGGTAGGTCAACAGATAAGCAAAACATTACAGATCAGTTTGAGTTTACAGTTTTCAGCAGTACCTCATTTATCACACACACACACACACACACACACACACACACACTAAAGTATGTCAAAATCATTTTGAAGACAGCTCTTAAGGGACAGCACACCCAAAAATGAAAATTCCTGAACAGAATAAAACTTTAAGCGCCATGATTTCTTATGGCCATAAACACTACAGTATCTTCATTGTGCGTGTGATGTCTGTAACCTAAGACCACTTATTTGTAAATACTTTTATAAAAATATAATTTCTTTTGTTTCTGATCTGTACAGTTGCAAGATTCAATGCACATAACCCACATATCAATGATTATTTATTGTTTATTTTTCACTTAGATGTCTTTCTGTCCCCTTGTGTCGATTTTAAATCAGATTTATTAATAAAGCACAATAAAAACCCCACTGTGCTGTACAGAAGATCTGCTAATAACATAAAACAGATATAAATGACCAGAGTACATTTAAAAAAGAAAAAGAGGGTGTAAAAACACTGATTAATGATGATTTTGCGTCATGTATGGACAGTTTGTGTATATACTGTATGTATCTGAGCTTCTGTAAAGCACAGAAATATTCCTCGGTGAATAAAGCTGATTCTGATCGTATTCCAGGAATCGCATCCCCCCTGGGAATCTATGGTTGCGTCTCAATCAGCAGCCTTGTTCACTAGTGAGTGCACTGATCAGGGTGCACAACTCATTGTCAGTGCTGTCTCAGGCCCTGTCCACAGGAACACCGGTGTTTTCGAAGCTGCAGATTTTTCGATGTGGTTCGTCTACATGGAAACACAGCAGCAGGTGACTGAAACCCAAACCTTCGGAAAACTCTGGCCAGGGTGAAGATTTTCAGAAACCCCGGGTACACTGTGGTCATGTGGACGATAAACCCAAGAGCGTTTTCCTCATGACGTCAGTGTGTGTGCTGTTTTCTCTTTTCTGATTGGCCGACACGGTTAGGTTCACACCAAATGCAGAAGAGGTGATTGAGGTGAATTCTGTGCATGCAGCAGATGCGTTGCGTAGTCCACATCGTTCGCACTGCGGGATGGTAATCCGGCTCTGTTCTCATGTGTGCATGGACTTGTGTGCAATGTACTGCCCAAATACTTAATTCTGCATTTGGTATGAACCCAGCATAAAGGCTGTTTTCGCCCCTATTGGTTCGAAGTGCCCTTAACATGCACCCCAAAAAACTAGTATTTCTCATCTCGTGCGCATGGACCTGCTTGGACAACACTGAAACACATCCCATCCGGTCGGCCACATACGCTTTAATTGCAGGAGTTTAAATATCTCAAGGGATCCGCAGCTCAATTCGGATCCGAATTTTCCGTATACGTAGATGATCGGAACTCCACGCAACTCCCGGACTACTCTCCACCGGAAATGAATGACTTCCACTCTATCGCTTGTCGTGTGCAGTGGAAAGGAGGCTTAACCCTTAATGTCAAACAAGATTCAATTCAATTCATCTTTATTTCTATAGCGCTAGATAGAAGATAACAGTAGAGGGAGATGTTTTTCCAAATATAATCTGTTATTTATTCATTTTTAACATCATTGAACATAGCTAGACTGGTTAGGAACAAACTAGCAAACATTTATGATTGTTTAATGACTGAGGTTTTGCTCATATATGAAACAGTCAAATTATTTAGCTAATGTAGTTTTAAAACTGTAGTAAAATATCAATTATTGTTGTAAAGCGTCACAAAAAAATGTGCTATATTGACGTGAATGACGAAGCTGTACTCCTTCTAGATTTTACTGCACCTTTTATCCGCCCTTGACGAATATTAAATTCAAATGACAACCAAATGACTCAGCTGTAATGTACTTAGTTAAACACGGGAAAGTTATTAGTTCAGCTGATGTTCATAAACTAGTTTTGGCGTCGTACAAAGAGGACGTTCTCATGTCAAATCAACCAAGCTCATCAGTGCCCTTACTAGCGTACACTACCAAGTGATGAACAAGCTAGGGAGCTATATTAATTGAGACGCAGCCCATGTCCATCAGCCCAACATCTGTATTTCTCACCTCCAGAGTTTCCGTTCTTTACCGCACTTTATAAGCGCCCTTAACAAATAATACATTTAAATTACAATCACATTATTTAGCTGTGATGTACTTTAAAAATATAGGAATGTAGAAATATGAATTATACTGCAGCTGTATCCCTTCTAGACTTTACCGTACTTCATATGCGCACTTCAACGGCTGTTCTGAAGCGCGAAATATGAATCACGTGACCCAAATAATCAACCGTTAAAAATCCGTTATTTAGCTATTTTTAAATTAACGAACATAGCAAACACTTCTAACGGTTACACGGCTGAACTGTTGGTGGATTAACGTTAACTGTAGCTGTCCTCTTAAAAACTAGTAAAATACATAACATTTAGTTCTGCTGTTGGTTATAATTTACAGTTTTGATGTACAACGAGGACTTCTCATGTCAAGTCAAACAAACTCATCAGTGCCCTTCCTAGTGTACACTACCTAGCCGCAGCCCGTGCGCTAATAAGTGAGTGAATAAAGCAGTGTGTTTCTGACCTCCAGAGTTTGCCGAGTGTTTTGCTGAGCTCCGCGTTGTGCAGGTGCGGGTACTGATCCGCCAGTTTCCTCCGCGCGGCTTGAGCCCAAACCATAAACGCGTTCATGGGTCTCTTGACGTGCGGTTTGCTCTTCCCGGAGCCGCTCACCCGCACCGGCATGGGCACCAGAGACCAGTCGTAGCCCTTCAGCACCTGCGATACCGCGTCCCGGATACACACCGGAAATCTGCCGTCCTCATCCTCCGCTTGTTGACCCATCCGGAGCGCGGCGGGTCCTGCTGGAGAGCAGGACGGGTCAGAGTCGCACTCATCCGGACACTCGGAGCTGCAGGACCCGGTCGGGCTGCTGCACTTTTCCCGCTCCTCGCTCATAGTCGCTTATGCTTTCAAACTCAGCTTGTTTAGTAATTAAGCACCTGTCCAGTCAGAAAGCTTCAATTATCATTACGGCGCATCATCTCACACGACACCGGTGTTTTTCTGACTGAGCTGCGCGCGCCTTTTTATGGGGATCTGTGTTTGTGTCACTCCTCCTGCGGCCTCTGATTGGTGGACTCTGGTTATCAGCTGCTGTGATTGGCGAGGCATGTTCTCACTCAGGTAATTTGATATTTAGCCACTTTGTTTATTAACATTATTAATAATTATTTACTTATTTATTTATTTATTTAGAGGCTAAATGAAATGTGTGGCACTAAAATAATATAATTTCACTTGACATTTCACTTAGCCTAAACACTTTAAATTGGTTATTTTATTTAATTAATCTCAATATCAATATTAACATCAATATAAATTGATTATTATCATTTATTATTATTAATATTTACACACAGTGAACATTGTTTAGGGTAAATGAAATGTGTGACACTCAAATAATACAATTTCACTTCACTTTATTCAGTTAATTTTAAACATCAATATTGGCAGTTCATTCTGCCGTAGTGATCCCTAATAAATAAGGGATTATTTAATAATAAGGGTATTGATATTGATATTAATACTTATGGCTGCTTATTTATTTATTCACACACAGTGAACATTGTTAATAAGTGAAATGAAAATATAAAGTAAAATAGTTTTAGTGCCTCAGATATCATTTACAGTACTAAATCATATTAGTATATCATTATACTTCGCAAAACAATCCATATTATCTTAATAAATGCTTTGTTAATGATGAATAATGTTATTAAACATGAATAAATGTGCAGGATTACACTTTAACGCACAAGACAAACATGTTTATGGACTCCTGATATCATCATTAGAGCATTATTTAAAGAGAATTATGAATCTTGTTGTAAACTGTGTGCTGTTTATACAGTGTTACCGTACTGTACTGTGTCTGGTGAGGAATATTCCTGCTGTTGAAGCCCAGAAGGCACACAGTAATGTGGCTGAAACTCTGACAGACGGATCTCATTTCTCAGGGAAGTCCGTTGCTTTGTGTCTCCATCTTCTGTATGTCTTTGTTCTGGCTGCCGATTCCTCTCAGACACTTTGAATTAAACCTATTTTCAGTCAACATATGGAGCTGTTTACCTCACAATGCACCATATTTACTCTAATATTTGACTTGATCTGCACCTCAGAGGTATAAGCACTCCAGCGCAGTTTCTGACATGCCATTTTGTCATGTGGGTTGCTAAAGGCTAATCTTCAACATTTCTGCTGTTAAACATTCATTTTAATTCATTTAAAATCAATTGCCATTTTTAGCTTACTGCTAGGATGAATTAGCATGTTCCTAGCATAACAAGTATGACTTAGCATGTTGTTACCGTTATTCTAGTATATATTAGCATGTTGCTACCATCATTCTAGTATATATTAGCATGTTTTAACATGATTATAGTATGAATCAACACGTTAGCAGGTTTCTAGTATGAATTAGTATGAATTCTAGTTTGGATTTGCATAAATTAGCATGCTGCTTGCATGTTTGTAGTATGAATTAGCATGTTGGTAGCAAGTGTCTAGTAAGAATTAGCATGTTGTTTCTAGTATAAATTGTCATGTTGCTAGCACTTCTTCAGTACGAATGTGCATATTTTTAGCATGATTCTAGTATGAATTACTATGTCGTTTACATGCTTCTTGTATGCATTAGCATGTGTCTAGCATGTTTTAGTATTAATTAGCATGTTTTTAGTATGACTTATCATATTGATAGCACTTCTCTGGTATGAATTAGCATGTTGTCACCAGTAGTATCTTGCTATCATGTTTCAAGTTTTAATGACCTTGCTGCAAGCATGTTTTTAGTAAGAATGTGCATGTTGTTAACATGCTTATAGTATGAAGTAACATGTTAGCACATTTCTAATATAAATGTACATGTTCATAGCATGTTTCTAGCATAGATTAGCATGTTGTTAGCATGATTCTAGTATGAACTTGCATGTTAGTATGTATATTATGAATCAATATGTTGTTACTACGTTTCTAGTATTAATTAGCATGTTGTGCTAGCGTGTTTCTAGTATAAATAACCATGTTGCTATCATGTTTTTAGTATGAATATGCATGTTTTAGCATGCTTCTAGTATGAATTAGCATGTTGTTAACATGTTTCTAGCATGAACTTGTTGTGTGTTAGCATGTGTCTAGTATGAGTTAACATGTTATCATTAATTTAGTGTAAATGTTTCTAGTTTGAATTAGCATGTTTACTTGTTTAGCATGCATTAGCATCTTGATAATTTGTCTATATGAATTATCATGTTGGACAACGCAGTGCGCAGTAGGTAGTGCTCTAGCCTCACAGAAAGAAGGTCGCTGGTTCGAGCCTCAGCTGGGTCAGTTGGTGTTTCTGTGTGGAGTTTGCATGTTCTCCCCGTGTTGGTGTGGGTTTCCTCCGGGTGCTCCGGTTTCCCCCACAGTCCAAACACATGCGCTATAGGGGAATTGGGTTGGCTAAATTGTCTATAGTGCATGAGTGTAAATGAGTGTGTGTGTGGATGTTTCCCAGAGATGGGTTGTGGCTAAAAGGATATCCGCTGCGTAAAAACGTGCTGGATTCGTTCATTCCGCTGTGGTGACCCCAGATTGATAAAGGGACTAAACCAAAGATGAATGAATGAATTGTCATGTTGTCAACATTTTTCTATGAATCAGCGTGTTAACATGTCTAGCATGCATTAGCGTGTTGTTAGTATGTGGCTAGTATGAATTAACATGTTATTAGCATGACCCTAGTATAAATGAAGTTGTTTTTAATGTGAATTAGCATGCTAACATGCGTCTAATATGATTTACCATGTTGTTAGCATGTTTCTAGTGTGGGTTAGCATGTGACTTGTGTGCTTTTAGCATGAATTAGCATATTGATAGCATTTCTCTGCTATGAACTGGCATATTAGTATCATGTTAGCATGTGTTTAGTATGGATTAGCATGATGTGAGTGTGTTTTTATAGAAGTGATGATGTATTGATTATTAATGTGGACGTGATCCAGGCTGATGTTCCCTGTCCTTCTTCTGTTGGTGAACACTGGCGTGCACCTCTGCATGAGCTGGAGGATTGAACGCTCGCTCTGCACTCCAGTCAGAAAACCAGCACACATTTTCTGACATGCAATGTTTAAATATATGCAAATCCAGAGAGCCGAGATGGAGGGAATGATCTCTGACTGTTTACAGTTACTGTTGCTCAAACTAAAGCTGAGAGGTGTGGACAGCTCCAGTCTGTCTTCATTTCTTGCCCTTTATTAGTGTGAGGCTTTTTCCAAACCGCTATGAGAGTCATTCTGCTGTTGAACACTAATGAAGATATTTTGAAGAATGCTGGAAACCGGTAACCATTGACTTCTACTTGTTTTTCCTGCTATGGAAGTCAGTTTCCAGCATTCTTCAAAGCATCTTCTTTAGCATCCTACAGAAGGAAGACACTCATAGAGGTTTTGAGGGAGAGTAAAGCGTGAGCACATGTTGATTTTTGGGTGAACTGCCCCCTCCGTCTTTAATCTCTGATTAATATTTGAATAAAAGCATGACGATGAACAGCTCATGGTCGTAATTATAAGCTTTATTTCATCCTGTTAGTGAAATGTTGAGAAGAGCACAGAGGTGACGGAGGATTCAGACTGCAGGAAACAATTACTGTGAACTGGCTTCAAGCCATGATCAGCGCTGTGTGGAGGAGGCTTCAACTGCTTCCAGATTTATCAGATGCTGGTGTTTACTCACATTATTCCAGTGTGTGTTTGTTCATGCTCAGCTCTGTGTTTAGCTACATGTTAGTCAGATTGAAGGGGAGAGTTCCCCCAGAAATGAACATTTACTCACTATTTAGTCAAGGTATACATCTTTCTTTCTTCTATTTTGAAGAATGCTAAAAACTGGTAACCATTGACTTCCATAGTAGGAAAAACAAATAGAAGTCAATGGTTACCGGTTTGCAACATTCTTTAAAATAACGTCTTTAGTGTTCAACAGAATAAAGAAGCTCATGAATGTTTGAATCAAATAAATGGAAGGTAAATGATGACAGAATATAAATTTTTTGGTGAATTTTTGATTTAATTTCTTAGCTGTTGCCTCCACTATTTGTACATACACATAAAAAATACACTCAACAAAATTATTACCAATCTTTAACAGTCTTTTAGTGCACAGATTTAAGCTTGGTCTCATTTTAAAGAAGACAGATGTCAGACTGTAGCTGGAAGAGTTCAAGACGTTCAATAAAACTAATGTTATGTGCCTTTATGAAAATAATAAAACAATAGATTTAAGCTTTATTATATTACATAAAATATACATTTTACAAACATGCTTTAAAAAATCAAAGCTAAATATCTGAACATATTCCCAATTTGGATTTGATGTCTCCAAAAAGGAGCTTTCAGTCAGATTTAGTGGCTGCAGTACCAGACATGACCACCAGGTTGACATTGAGTTTACATTGGTGAGCATATTAGGGAGTTTCCAATGTTTTGCATGATATGAATCATATCTTTTCATACTTTTGACAAAATTTTTACAGTAGACATCAAATCTTAAAGCAGTATGCGCAGTTTGATGGGAATTTAGCCTCTAAAAACATCTGTAAAAACATTAACATGTGGATTGCTGTAGCAAAGTAGTGCTTTACAGCTGTGATGATTGTCCTGCAAACTAATAAATAACTGTTGCTCAGTGATATCTATTAAAAATCAGTCACCAGATATGAAAACTAGACATGTTAAGCTTTCAGTTGATATAAAGTTATTGATGATTGCTTTAAGTTTAGACGACCATATCACAGATTAAATAGTAACTGTAAATGCTCCCACACTGAAAACAGCGACAACACATGCATTCAGAGGTCTTAGCCTTTTCCAGTCTACAGTTTGTCATGATTATAGGATTTAATTGCAATATAGTGAAGCGGGGATAATATGAAGCCTATAAAAGCAGTTCATGATGGTCGTTTCTTCTGTAAATGCGAGCGTGTTGAGCTCGTGAATGAGTCCTGCATGTGATTCTGCAGTGGAGTAAGTGTAGACATGTATGATCACAGCTCCATCTGGTCTGGATAACTCTGCGGCATCCTCCGTCTTCTCCTTCTCTCTGTCTGTTTGATGGCGTATCCTCATAAATCAGCGTCTTCGTTTTCTTGTGCTGAATTAGATCTGTATGGGACGCTTGTTTCCGAGCACTGCAGTCCACCCCTGTGCTGGTTACGGGAAACGGGACGACTGCACACAAACACTCCTCACAGGGGACCCGCCGCTGTACACAGGCTGGGTTTCTACTAGTGTGATCCCAGCATTCCCATTACAGCCTGATCCGCATGCACTGGGACAAATACAAGAAGCTCTCTGGTTTGAGTCTCGGCTGGGTCAGTTGGTGTTTCTGTGTGGAGTTTGCATGTTCTCCCCGTGTTGGTGTGGGTTTCCTCCGGGTGCTCCGGTTTCCCCCACAGTCCAAACACATGCGCTATAGGGGAACTGATCAACTACACTGGCCGTAGTGTATGAGTGTGTGTGTGAATGAGTGTGTATGAGTGTGTATGGATGTTTCCCAGTGATGGGTTGCAGCTGGAAGGGCATCCATTGTTTAAAAAATATACTGAAATAGTTGGCGGTTCATTCCGCTGTGGCGACCCCTGGTGAACAAAGGGACTAAGCTAAAGGAAAATGAATTAATGCATGTGTGTGTGTGTGTGTGTGTGTGTGTGCATATGTGTATCGGTGTGTATGTGTTTATATGTATGTGTATATGTGTGTCTGTGTGTGTTTGTATGCATGTACATGTATATGTATGTGTGTGTATGCCTGTGTATCTGTATGTATATGTGAATTAGTGTGTGTTTGTATATGTATGTGTGTGTGTATGTGTGTGTATGCGTGCGTATCTGTGTGTATATGCGTATCAGTGTGTTTTTGTATATATATATGTGTGTGTGTGTGTGTATGTGTATGTATGAGTGTGTGTGTATATGTATGTGTGTGTGCATATGTGTATCTGTGTTTGTATATTTATGTGTGTTTGTGTATATTGTATGTATGCATGTGTGTGTATGCATGCGTGTGTTTGTGGGTGTATGCGTTTGCACAAGCGTATGGGTGCATATATGTAATATATTAATCTGTGTGTGTGTGTGTGTGTGTATGTACACATATATGTATGCGTTTGTGTCTGTATGTGTATCGGTTTATCATTGTGTATATATATATATATGTGTGTGTGTGTGTGTGCATATGTGTATCGGCGTGTATGTGTTTATATATGTGTAGATATATGCGTGTGTGTATGTGTATGTATGTGCATAAGTATATATGTGCATATTTGTGTATATGTTTTTGTGCATGTGTGTGTGTGTGTGTGTGTGTGTGTGTGTGTGTGTGTGTGTGTGTGTGCGCGTGTCTTACCTCATTCAGCAGATTTGACTAAAGTGCAGAAACGGGCAGCTTCAGCTGTTTCAGCCTGTCTGTAATTTGCACATGTGTTTTGCATGCAGTGTGTGTGTGTGTGTGTGTGTGTGTGTGTTTGAATATCACTGATCTGCAGGTGCACTGATGCGCAATCCTCACCTCTGGGTTACTGAGCTGAAAACGTCCGTTAGCTGTGCTCTACACACACCACCTATATAACTGTGTGTGTATGTGTGTGTGTGTCTGTGTTTATATGTGTATATACTTGTGAAGTGTGCATATATGTGTATGTGTGTGCAATGTGTTTGTGTGAGTGTGTTTGTTTATATGTTTTATGTCTATGTGTGTGTGTGTGTGTATATCTGTGTGTGTATCTTTATGTATGTGTGTGTATATGTATGTTTAGATTTGTGTGTATCTGTATGCGTATTAATTCATTTATTCTCCTTCGGCTTAGTTCCTTCATTCATGAGGGGTCACCACAGCGGAAAGAACCGCCAACTATTCCAGCATATGTTTTACACAGCGGAAGCCCTTCCAGCTGCAACCCAGTACTGGGAAACACCCATATGTGTGTGTGTGTGTGTCTGTTGGTCCTTTAGGCTAAAGCTACAGCGAGTGCAGGCGACAGCAGGCAGATGAACCGTTCTGCTCTCAGTGTTTCTCAACACTGGACAGATACACACAGGCTGGCTTTATGCATGTGTGTGTGTGTGTGTGTGTGTGTGTGTGTGTGTTTCTCTGCACAGTACAGATTTACACAGGCCGGCTTTGTGAGCGTCTGCAGCTGCTGAAACGCCACCAGATCCAGCTGAAGAGAGATGGGAGCAGGTGGGTCAACAACACCAGCCCTCATTCCCACACACACACACACACACACACACACACACACACACACACACACACACACACACACACACACACACATTCATGTTAATATGCCACGTTTTAATCAGTTTGCACAGAGGTGAGACACTACTGTACAGTCCTGGAATGAAACAAAAGCATAGCCATATCATTCCTCCCTCAAATATAGAGTCACAGCTAAAGAGTCTGATGATCCACATGACTGAACTAGCTGCACACGTCACACAATACTGCTGTCAATATAGTGTCCATGAACCATACTGTAGAAAAATACTGCAGCTAATGTGTGCGGATTCAACGGTTGCTATGGTAACATAACGACTACAGTAATCAATCTGCTGTGGTGATTCTACAGTTGCTATTGATGGAGTTATTCAGCAGTTAGCGGTGTGTGTGTGTGTGTGTGTGTGTGTGTGTGTGTGTGTGTGTGTGTGGATGAACATAAGCAGTAATAACCCTCACAGTGTTTGTGTGGCTTCAGTGATCAGACTCTGACGGACCGACATCCTGAAAGTCTCCAGTGTTTACAGCGCACATAGTGTTCTTACAGATATGCGTAGGCCACACACACACACACACACACACACACACACACACACACACACACACACACACACACACACACACACACACACACACACACACACAAACACACACACACACACACACACACACACACACACACACACACACACACAAACACACACACACACACACACACACACACACACACACACACACACACACTGCAGTGGTCTGGGTGCTGATGGTGAACTTTGCATGCTCAGATGACAGCTCCGTCTCTCTCGGACTGTTTGATAAGTGAAAATAAGACTCATTTGTTAATCAAAGCTGCTCCGTTTTCCCCACTCCAGGAGCCCTCGCTGCCGCTGGATCATTGAGGATGTTTTTGGATGCAAAGTGAGATGCAAACAGTGAGATTTGCATGTTAGCCTCATCATCATCATCATCCTCATCATCATCATCTTCACCACACCTGTTAGTGTGGCAGTGTGCTGTTATTACCGCTGCATCAGTCACACACTGAGCTCGCCTCAGCATTCCTATTGCATTCACAGTCATATATATATGTGTGTGTGTGTGTGTGTGTGTGCAGATACAGTAGACTAGAGTCAGTAGCAAAGGCTAAACTAATCAACTCAGCTAACACAAACTGAAGATCACAGTACGAACTTCACCATACACACATGCACATGTTGAGGGAAAATAAGATCCATATTTTGGGGAAATCCCCCAGAGTTTGGCGAAACATCACTGCATTTCTACTGTATATATCCAATAATATCCTTCAACATCAAATACTTGCAGTATGTTGTGGACATGGATATCAAACCATAGCAACCAGAGTATTTCCGATGGAAACAATCCAGTGCATAAGTGTCCTCAAGCGCCACCAGCTGGACACTTAGAGAAAGCACACAGCTTTGGTGGACACTTGTTTATTTAGTATTTATATTTGGGTGTATACTGTTTAGTATATTAATCAGACTATTGTGATCAGAGAGCCAGGGCAGACGCCGGGTTGCCAGATCCTCATAACAAAACCATTCAAACAACCCAATACCTAAACTCAAAATCTGCAATTCCCATACTCAACAACAGATATGCTACATCACTGAATGCACTGTACATTTCTCTCTCTTTTAATCTCTGTATAATGGCAATGGGGAACATTCGGTTTTCACTAATGTACGCATTAAACATGTTTGCTTTAAAAAACAGTCACTCTGGAACTGAAACAATCCCCCAAATAAATCACTATTGCTGTGGTGTTCTTATACAGTGAATAGGGCTGCCATCTGTTATGGTCACCAATGTCTAGCAGTTGCAGATTGCTGAAGAACTACAGATCCCATCATGCACCTCACACACACACCAGTTCCAGTTCTCTGATTGCACACACACAGTTGGAAGCTCATCATAGACTAATTACCTGCACTATGTATACCTCTCAGTTTAACACACACACTCACACACACACTTGGCTGTGTGTTGGTCTGTGTTGCGTTCATCACGGGTGTGTTTATTCTGTGTTTGATGTGAGATGTTGCTGTGCAGATTGTAAAAGTCCTTCGTCAGTCCGTCATCACAGTGCTTCAGTATTCTTCTTCTTCTTCTGTTGTTACTCCCTCCAGAACTGTGTTGAGCATCTGTCTGCGCTCAGTTCACTGCAGCGTTTGGTCTTGGTGTTCTGACTCGTTTATTAGAGGAGAGCAAACAGCCCAGTGGAGAATCCCAGCAGGTCAGCAGACTCCACTCCTCTCAGTGATGCTGGAGCTGATGCTCTACTGTGCAGCGCTGATGCACACGCTGCTCATTCAGCAGATATTACAGCTTCACATTAATCTGATTCTCATATTCAGAAGTGAACGCAGCTGGTGATGTGTGAATGTGTTTCCATCTGTTGTTGCATCATCATCATCATCAGTTCTCCTGCTTGTCTCTCCTTCAGCCCACCCATCTGCATGTTCTGACCTTGCATTCAGCATGAATAAGGAGGATTTGGGTCTGATCTCCTGAGAGAGTGCTGGAAATCCCGGACAGGATCTGATGTTCTGTTGTTGAAGGGTGAGGTTCTGCACCGCTGCGGTATGAAGACCACACAACCAGAGGAACACGACTGCTGAACACACACTAAAGAAACATCCCAACATGCTGCAGTACTCAGAGTTTGTCCTGTTCCTAACCAAATATCTCCAAACTCTTCTGCCTCCAGAAACAGCTTCTGCAGACGTCATGTGATGATCTGAATCTGTATAGTATGTTTGCGTCAGATGGACGCGAGTCATGTCCAACACACATGTTCTGCTTATCTGGACGCCGCTTCATAGTGTCAGATGCAGCTTTACTTTCCAGCAATGCACTCCTGCTCTTTGTTCAAACTACTCAAATGAGCTGACGCTACACAGTTCTTGATTATTATTTAAACTGCTTTATGTTCAATCTACATACTTTTGTAAAGACTGAGTTAACCTAATTCCTTTATGCTGTGATGTCAATGCTGTCCATCAGGGGGAGCCACAGTACAGGCACACACATGCTCAGTAATTCATATGTTGTGGTGGCAGGGTGTCTCAGCGGGTGTGTATGGGTGTTTCCCAGTGTTGGAAGGGCATCCGCTGTGTAAAACATATGCTGGAATAGTTGGCGGTTCATTCCGCTGTGGTGATCCCTGATGAATAAAGGGACTAAGCCGAAGGAAAATCAATAAATTAATAATTCATAGGCTGTAAATGTTGCATAGAGAACAACTGAGTACATCACTAATCATCATACATATCATTATATACCAGCATCACTTCACCAAATAAATCTGAGATCTGTCATTTCTGTTCAATTTTACAAAACAGACATAATTTATGTCAAAAAGACAGCGTGTCCTAAATAAATAAATAAATAAATAAATAATTAAATAAATAAATAAATAAATAAATAAACAAATCAGATGTACAATCTTGAATAAGGCGCAAAACAGGAGGCATTAAATAACCAAACAGTTCAGACAGTAAAGTAAATGTTTCTGTAATTGTCAGAGTGTTCATTCATATTTCAGTATTACTGCAGTCATGTTGTATCTGCAGTTCAGCATATCTCTCACAACCAAACCATATATCTACAAAACAAGCTGTAAGCAAAGATCTGTGCGCATTGACTATTAATATAACCCTGCATATTCATTAGTCATTAAATAAAGACATGTTTAGACTTTTTTCTCAACTAATCATCTACTCTCTCCTCAGTCTCCATGGTAAATGATATACTGAAAGCAGCACTGGTATATTAAATATATACTGTGTTTTGGCAGGTAAATGAATGTAGATTGAAACAGTTTAATGGTTTCTTCCACTAGAGGGCCTCGAGGATCCTCTGCAGATGCAGAACTGAGGGAAACTAGTAAACTAGTCACAAATAAAAGAGATTATTTACAGTTTATTGACATGCAGAACATTAATAGTGGACATTTATGACTATAGAAAACCCTTCTCTCATGTTCTGACAACCTTCAACACTAGAAAGTAAGAAAGACGTCATTTTATGCGCAGTTTAGTAGCCTGCTGTTGATTTCCAGCAGATTCCATCAATAAAGTCTGGGTTTTGTTTCACTATAGGTCCTAATGTATGTGAATGCAGTGAATGGGATTCAAATCAAGCATGTTTTCCAACATAACCTAGAGGGATAGTTCACACGTATTTACTGTGAATTTGCCTGCTTTACTTTAATATTTTAGATGACGCTGTTTTGTACTCATTGTATTCAAAATAAAGAGCCGGTGTGAATTACTATAGTTTTGTGATGGTTAAGCACATGTTTTATTGACTTGTCATTAATGAAATTCAGTGTGTGTGTGTGTGTGTGTGTGTGTGTGTGTATGTGGATTGCCTGCAGAGCGAGTGTTTCAGAATAACACAAGCATGCCTCATCTCTTCAACAAGCGGTTTATTCTGAACGAGTGAGCACATGTGATGATGTACAGCACCAGACACTGTCACACATATCTTATTCAGTGACCGAGAGAAAGAAGATACACACAAACAGCACAATCTCACGGTCAGATGGAGAACAGAGCCACTGAGAGTCAAAAAACACCTGTCATGTGTGTTCCTCCAGCTCTTCTCCAGTGTAGAGTGTGTGTCAGCAGCTGAACACAGGAGTTCTGGAGAACTGAAGCGCTGTCAGTCCAGTGTTCAGAGCTGAAGCTCAGTTCAGTTCAGCTCAGTTCAGTTCAGTTCAGCTCAGCTCAGTTCAGCTCAGCTCAGTTCAGTTCAGTTCAGTTCAGCTCAGCTCAGTTCAGCTCAGCTCAGTTCAGTTCAGTTCAGTTCAGTTCAGTTCAGTTCAGTTCAGTTCAGCTCAGCTCAGTTCAGTTCAGCTCAGCTCAGCTCAGTTCAGTTCAGTTCAGTTCAGCTCAGCTCAGCTCAGCTCAGTTCAGTGTGGTTTAAATCTTCACTGCTGAAAGTCCAAACACTGAAGAGCAGATCATTCATGCGCAGCTCCACAAGACCCAAACCATCATGACCTTTATATTGTAGATGCATTATTTCTGAGACTGATCTGGCTGCATATAAACACTCATATTTGCTTACATCATTGCATATTTCTGCTAAATTAACTGCCTAGATGTCCATTAACCTCCTTATCTCTTAGCTACTTGCCACAAAACTAAAGAATAAGACAGAAAAACATTCATCTGAGCTGGAGTCAAAGCAAAGCTGTCTGGCTGTTCTGTCCTGTTCTCATTACATTACAGGACTCTGTAAGTCAGGGGTGTCCAAACTCGGTCCTGGAGGGCCGCTGTCCTGCATATTTAGCTCCAACTCCAATTAAACACATCTGGACCAGCTTATCAAGCTCTTTCTAGGCATACTAGAAACTTCCAGACAGGTGTGTTAAAGGAAGTTGGAGCCAAACAGCAGGACACCGGCCCAGTCCAGGACCCAGTTTGGACACAACATTCATTCATTTTCCTTCGCCTTAGTCCCTTTTATTCATCAGGGGTAGCCACAGCGGAATGAACCGCCAACTATTCCAGCACATGTTTTACATAGCAGATGCCCTTCCTGCTGCAACCCAGTACTGGGAAACACCCATACACACTCAATCACATACACACTCATACACTATGGCCAGTGTAGTTGATCAGTTCCCCTATAGCGCATGTGTTTGGACTGTAACTGGAGCACCCGGAGGAAACCCACGCCAACACAGGGAGAACATGCAAACTCCACACAGAAACACCAACTGACCCAGCTGGGACTCGAACCAGAGACCTGAGTGCTGTGAGGAGTTTTCTTTTTTATTTCCACAACTTAACATTGTAAAATTGAGTACTCTTTAAGTGTGTGTGTGTGTGTGTGTGTGTGTGTGTGTGTGTGTGTGTGTGTGTGTGTGTGTGTGCGTGTGTGTGTGTTCAGATGGTAACACTAGTGAAGTCTTGAACTTCTCAGATTCAGGAAAGTATTTTGCTCAATGATGTCCTTGAGGAGTCTTGAGGGTCAGGGAGATGTCCATTCTTCCTCCAGATGTCCTGCAGTCAGTCAGCATCTGCGGGGTGTCCAGCACACATGTCCTGAGTGACTGGCTCTGCTCATCACAGGCTGGTCTGCAGGTCTCCGTTGACCACTGTGTGTTGGGTCTCCATCGGATGGTTCAGAATCTGTGGCCGGTCCAGTCTGCTGTTGGAGCGGGCCGCGTCGCTCAGCGCCTCTTTCTTGAAGCACAGAACATTCTGGAAGCTCTTTCGGAAGTTCTCCGACAGGAAGGCGTATAATATGGGGTTAGCGCAGCTGTTGGCGTATCCCAGCACCACCACGAACGCAAACACGCTGCGCAGAAACGGCGTATCGCTGATCGTGCCCGTAACCGAGGTCATGTTGAAGATGTAGAAGGGCAGCCAGCAGAAGACAAACACCAGCACCACCACCGACACCAGCCGCGTCACCTTCTTCTCTGAATACCTGCGCTTGCTGGAGCTCACCTTGATCCCCGAGGACTTGACCTTGATGATGATCAGCAGATAGCACAGGCAGATGACCATCAGCGGGAGGAAGAACCCCAGGAGGAAGGTGTAAATCATGAAGGCGGTTTGGTAGGCTCCCTGCGGATCCGGCCACACGATACTGCAGAAGCACCCTTCAGCTTTAGTGATCAGCCCGCTGTAGAACACTACCGGGAGGATGACGAGTAGGGACACCACCCACACCGCTACGTTGGTGGCCTTCGCCACTTGTGGCTTCCTCCACTTGATCGACTTCATCGGGTGCACCACAGCGAGGTATCGATCAATGCTCATCACCATCAGGCAGAAGATACTGGTGAACTGGTTCAGGGAGTCTATGGTGATGACCACGTGACACATCGTCGCCCCAAACGGCCAGTGCACCATCGCCAGCTGGATCGCAATGAAGGGCAAGCTGAGCATGAACAGAATGTCCGCCACCGCCAGGTTCAGGATGTAGATATTGGTGACCGTCTTCATCTTAGCGTAGCGCAGGATCACGTAAATAACCAGAGCGTTTCCGCACAGCCCGACCACACACACCAGGAAATACATGACGGTGACCACCGCCGTGTTGGTGTTGGTCAGGTGCTGCTCGGGCTCGTTGCTCTGGGTTTCCTCCTCAGATATGTTGAGCAGGCCGTCGTACAGGGAATATCCAGACAGGTTAGTGGAGTAGTAACTAGGAGAGAACCAATATGTCCAGGAATCCATCGCGTGTTTCCCTCAGATGCCCTTATAATCCAGCTGAAACAGGACGAAGAGTATACAATCAGTCCTACACTAATATAGGGGATCCAGACAGGAGAACACAGGGGTTATTTACAGGAGGTCAACAGCTGTCACTCTGAGAATAGATTAACGGCCATATGAGTCTCGAATTAACGCTGATAACAGCCCGGCAGAAATATATAGACATAAATCAGAGCCAAAACTCCAGTACAGACATGACACACTGACTTCAGCCTTTATTACCGCCTGAGCCAGCTATAGAGTCTCTCCAGGACGCAAACATAAGCTGGTTATTCCATTCCTGACGCATTATTATGAAGATCATTCAGATATGTGTGTCATCGTCGCCGCAATAGCCCAGTGGTTAGTGCTCCGACATATGGTGCAGTAGCACGTCAGGGTGTAGTGAGTTTGAATCCCGGCTCGACGACATTTCCTTACCCTACCCCCCCTCTCCCACATCGCTTCCTGTCTCAATACTGTCCTATGTAATAATAAAGTCAAAAGGGCCAAAAATAAATAAATAAATAAATAAATAAATAAATATATATATATATATATGTGTGTGTGTGTGTGTGTGTGTGTGTCATTAATACGGTTTTCACCAGTGGCGCAACAAGGGGGTATGCAGTATATGCGGCGCATAGGGGCGCCACACATGGGGGGGGCGCCGTTGTGCCAAAACTATTTTTAAAATTATCCTTATTAAAAGTTTCAAATAATAAAAATAAATAAATATGTTTTGCTAAAAAACATTCTTTTGCATTTTAAATGAATATAATATTATTATTGTTTAATTCAAAATCATTTAACACAATAACATGCAGTCCCACAGCCGAAGGTGTTCATGTAGATGTAACTGTTTAGATTTGCTTTTATTTTTATCAAAATAAACTGTCAAATCATACATAATGTCAAAAGTTATAAGATTAATCTGAAAATGTGTCTTCATTTATTATTAATTAATTAATATAAAATAAGAGGGATCACACAAAATTTGAACCCGCATACCCCTCAGTAAATGTGTAGTTGCGCCCCTGGTTTTCACTTGTCTTTGCCTTATTTGTACCCATCAGGTTATCTGGACTCTGCTGGAATAATCAAGATAAATAAATGTCATCCTTACCTTTGTGTAGATGTGCATCGTACAGTGCACCGGGATCCTGCTCAGAGACCACTACACACCATCCATCATCAACACATGCTCAGATCTGACACTGAAGAGAGAGAGAGAGAGAGACTCAACATTTACAGTGAATCAAACATGCTTATGAAAGTAATCAGACATGAACCGACGCTGTTCAGTAGTTTTAGGATAACGTTAGTTAGAGCAGATGATCTGTGGACTACTGTATATTTGTATGAAGCTAACTGAGTTACTTCTGTTCCAATATAATATACTTAAAATAAGTGAAGCATGACTCCTATAGGGGTGAAACCCACAGAATAAACTGCAGAACCTGCTGCTCTGACAGAGTATTGTGCTGTTTCTAGACCAAATATCAAGAAGCATTTCTAGAGCAGAGTAAAACACATGTTCAGACACAATGAGAAGAGTTTCTCCTTACACAAGCTGAATGATCCAGCGGGAGAGAAATGATGGAGCTCTTCCTGCTGATGCATTACTCTGCTCACTCCATTATTCTGCTTGATTTAAGGATATTGAGATGAGATGTTGAGCTCAGGATCTGCTTTTCGTGCTGGTTCTGCTCTGTTTTCCTCTATTCAGCGCTGCAGTGTTTTCAGGTCAGTGATGCGGCTTTTACAGCAGCCGTGATGCTCAATATCATATTACACAGTCCACTGCTGGATCTTTGATTTTTCCCCTGATTGATGAGCTTATGTAATATTTGTCCTCTGATAGTACTGCTGTGCTCAGCAAGCCAATCATTAGTGCACAGAATAACCTCTGTCACGCATCTACACTAGCTGACTAAAGTCCTGTGGAGGATCTCAGCTGTGAGAGCAGCAGATCATAACTGGACTTCCAGATGATCATGTGGAGAAGATGGATCATCTGCATCCTGATCATCACCAATACTGCAGAAGACCTACTGGAACCAGCATGGACTCAAGATTCCTACTGAAATCATTCAAGTTTGGTGAAGGAGACATCATGGTTTGGGGTTCATTCAGTATCTGCAACATCAACAGCCTGAGGTATCAAGACATCTGTGCTGCCCATTACATTACAACCCACAGGAGAGGGACAATTCTCCAGCAGGATAGCGCTCCTGCTCATACTTCAGCCTCCACATCAAAGCTCAAGCTGCTCCAGGATTGGCCAGCCCAGTCACCAGACATCAATGTTATTGGGCTGATGAAGGAGGAGGTGTTGAAGATGAACACAGAGATGAACTCTGGGAGTCCTGCTGAAGGCTTTCTTCTTCATTCCAGATGCCAAATGATCCAGCCGGGACTCAAACCAGTGACCTTCTTGCTGTGAGGCGATCATGCTCCCCACTGCACCACTGTGCTGGCCATGTTCAACACAATCTCATAGTGTTTGATTATTAAAACACACACAGCTGACTGAGTATATTAAAGCAGGATGTTCACGTTCCTCATGAAGCCGCTCTGCTGTGTTGTTCTGGTTTGTGGCTGGGAATGTGACGCTTCTGTGCTGGTGTAAAGCTGCCCTCTGCTGGCGCACACTGAATATGAGTGCAAGAACCAGCTCACTTTTGTTGAAATAATGGAATTTAAATCTGCCATGATGCTAATAAAATGCTGCAAAAATCATATTCTCAATCAATAAATGTGGAGATATATGCGATTAATATTTGCAGAGCGGCCTGTAGCAGAATATTACACAAAAATAATAATATTTAAAATAAAAATGAGTTAAAAATACTACTTTTATTATAAATCACATCATATATACATCATAAAGATCGATAATATCACCTTACTCATTTCATAAACTGTATTATTAATGTTTTGATTAAGATATCAGGGGCAATTATTTACCATTGCTATTTATTCTGAATAGCTAAACAGGTGTTTCAGTTCACTGCATCTGGAATCCACGTGTTAGACTATTTTCTGTCATTGCATTAAGTATAATTGTACTCAAAACATCCACTGTCCTGTGATTTCTAGCTATACATTGAGAAATTCAGCACA
>NC_141023.1:68022500-68035000 GCF_052040795.2 Danio rerio
ATCTGGCCTCAACAGCATGAAAGCATGGATCATCCTGCCTTGTATCAGCGGTTCAGGCTGGTGGTGGTGGTGTAATGGTGTGGGGGAGATTTTCTTTGGGTCCATTAGTACCAATTGAGCATCAACGCCACAGCCTACCTGAGTATTGCTGCTGACCATGTCCATCCCTTTATGAGCACAGTGTCTCCATCTTCTGATGGCTACTTCCAGCAGGATAACGCAGCATGTCATAAAGCTCAATCATCTCAGACTGGTGAACATGATGATGAGTTCACTGTGCTCAAATGGCCTCCACAGTCACCAGAGCTCAATCCAATAGAGCAGCTTTGGGATGTGGTGGAACGGGAGATTGGCATCATGGATGTGCAGCCGACAAATCTGCAGCAACTGTGTGATGCTATCATGGAGCAAAATCTCTGAGGAATATCTCCAGTAGCTTGCTGAATCTCTGAAGGATTAAGGCAGCTGTGAAGGCAACAGGTGGTCCAACAGGTACTAGTGAGGTGTATCTAATAAAGTGGCCGGTGAGTGTATACTTATACAGGCTGATATCTGACATTACTGTGTGATTAAATCACAGCATCACGGTTATTTCCTCGATGTTTGACTGATGAGATCTCCACTGTGATGTGTTGGAGAACCGGTGGCCAAATCCACAGCGCCAGACTGACCCCAAAACACAAATCTGACTTATTACATGTGACACACTAGCTCATATTGGGGTTTCATAAATAAAATACATGTTATAATACTGCAAATGTTCAACCACTGGCATTACAAATATGCACATACAGAGCTGAAATCAGAGTTATTCACCCTCCTGTATATTTCCCCCAAATTTCAGTTTCAACAGCACATAATATTAGACTAGATCTTCTTCAAGACACTAGTGTTCAGCTTACAGTGACATGTAAAGGCTTCACTAGGGTAATTAGGGTAAAGTTAGGGTAATTAGGCAAGTCATTGTATAACAGTGGTTTGTTCTGGAGACAATCCAACACTAATATTGCTGAAGGGGTGAATAATATTGAGCTTAACATGACTTTAACACTATTAAACACTGCTGTTACTCTAGCACAAATAAAACACATCAGACTTTCTCCAGAAGAACAAACATTAGAGGAAACACTGAGAGAAACTGCTGAATCTGCTCATCATCATCATCTGGGAGATATTGAAAGGATTTAACAGGGGGGTGAATGGTTAAACTGGATATTGTTTAGAAATGTAAACTGGGTTCATGTCAGAACCAACATCATGCTGACGTTAATGTTCAACATCCAACCTAAAATCAACCAAATACCAGCGTCTAATGATGTTACAGCTTGACGTTTGTGAAGGTCACCACTATGACATCTATCAGATCTATCATTCGGAAAACGTACCCCTGTACACATTTCTGTAGAGCAGCAAACACATCTCAGGAGCTACATTGTTTTGCAGTTTCTGCTTTGGTGAATCCAGCAGAGGGCGCTGTGCACGCTTTTCCAGATCTGTAATTTCTGTCGCCTGTCGCCGTCGCCTGACTTTACCAGGTGTTCAGATTTTAACACATTCTCACCCCGTTATTTACTATTTTTTGGGGCTATTGTTTTTGTTTTACCTGCTGTCTGGAACCTCGTTGTTAAACAGGTTACATGGCATAACATGCTAATTACATAGAACATACTTAAGGCGTCACGGTGGTGCAGTGGTCAGCACAGTCACCTAACAGCACTCAGGTCTCTGGTTTGAGTCTCGGCTGGGTCAGTTGGTGTTTCTGTGTGGAGTTTGCATGTTCTCCCCGTGTTGGCGTGGGTTTCCTCCGGGTTGGTGTGGGTTTCCTCCGGGTGCTCTGGTTTCAGTCCAAACACATGCGCTATAGGGGAACTGATCACTGACTGTGTGTGTGTGTGTGTCAGAGAGAGAGAGAGAGAATGAGTGTGTATGGGTGTTTCCCAGTACTGGGTTGCAGCTGTAAGGGCATCCACTGTGTAAAACACATGCTGGAATAGTTGGTGATTCATTCCGCTGTGGCGACCCCTGATGAATAAGTGACTACAGGAGTGAAGCTCAGTGCTCTGATCCTCTACAGACCTGTGGCGGATATCTGATCAGCAGCATTGCAACACACACACACACACACACACACACACACACACACACACACACACACACACACACATCTTCTGTTCCTGCTGATCCTGATGCTCACCGTCTCCAGCACACACACTCACTCACACACACTGAGTCTTCACTGAGGCGTACAGTGACTGAGCAGCTGTGTGTGCGTGAGCGTGTGTGTGTGTGATGGAGTGTGTGTGAGCAGTCAGATCTCGTCACAATAGCAGTCATTGTTCAGTATGCAGGCCTCTGCGTGCTCTCGTTCCCTCCCTCACCTGAGCAGCAGACAGGTGTATCTCTGCTAGTCACGCACAGCCACACTGCCAAACCTGCACACACACACACGCACGCATGCGCACACACACACCCCATCACACACAGAGAAAGTGCTCTTATTTAGTTATTTGCATCCGTTTGACTTCAGTTATTTACATTTTAACTGAATATTTAAATGAGTCTCATTAGCATGCTGCTCCTGCATGTTCAGTCTGGACATGAGCTGATGTTTGTAGACAGATTAAACACACACACACACACACACACACAGACGGTCCACACGTGTATAATACTACAGTACTGTACACACCAGTCCACTGTGAGATACACACTCGTGTGTTATGGTTCATCTGTAAGGTAAAGTTGTGGAGATCACAGCCACACTGTACACATGATCATACATGTCACCTGGCCAGCAGAGAGCTGAGCTCCCTCTCAGAGACGAGACATCTGTCATTAGGAGACACAGTGGGACACGACCAGGGCCGGCACGTCCACAGAGGCGAGCTAGAGCAGCAGCAGTCAGGGGAGCATCCGTGATGACCTCCGCCCCAGCAACGCTCTTCAGTTTGGTCTGCGACATCACCCCCCTTCTGCTGCCCCCCCCCTCCACCGTCACTCTTTACTTTTGTCTGACGCACCCCCCCCCCTCCTTCTGGTCCCTCCCACCTCACTCTTCAGTTTCGTCCTCGACATTAACCCCCCCCCCCCCAACGGTCTTTACTTTTGCCCTCTCCCACCTCCCACTCTTCACTTTCATCTACAACATCACCCCCCTTCTGCCCCTCGCCACCCACACTCTTCACTTTTGTTCATGACACCTCCCCCCTTCTGCCCCCCCTCCACCCACGCTCTTTACTTTCATCTGTGACGTCACCCCCCTTCTGCCCCCCTTCCCCCCTCACTCTTCATTTTCGTCCTAACCCCCAGCCAGGCTCCTGAGTTTCGCTCTCCCCCTCACCCAGGCTCTTCGCTTTCGTCTGTGACCCCATGCCCCTCGTGCCCCCACTCCCTCTTCAATTTTGTTCGTGACACTACCACACCCCAAATCCCACCCCAACCCCCCAGACCCATGCTCTTCAACTTCATCTACAACTTTGGGCAGCACAGTGTCTTAGTGGTGGCCTCACAGCACTCAGGTCACTGGTTTGAGTCTCGGCTGGGTCAGTTGGTGTTTCTGTGTGGAGTTTGCATGTTCTCCCCGTGTTGGTGTGGGTTTCCTCTGGGTGCTCCGGTTTCCCCCACAGTCCAAACACATGCGCTATAGGGGAACTGATCAACTACACTGACCTTAGTGTAGGAGTGTGTGTGTGTGTGTGTGTGTGTGTGTGTGTGTGTGTGTGAATGAGTGTTTCCCAGTACTGGGTTGCAGCTGAAAGGGCATCCGCTGTGTAAAACATATGCTGGAATAAGTTAGTGGTTCATTCCGCAGTAGTGAGCCCTGATGAATAAGAGACTAAGCCAAAATTAATGACTGAATGACTAAATTTTATGGTAAACTACTGTATTTCATTCCTTAAGAAATATAATTAACACTATGCTAATAAAATAAGGTAGTTTACTGCAAACATTTTACATTTATTTTATGGTAAATACCATTTTTTAACAGTAAAAACTGTACAATAACATCTGTAACAATCTCTAACCTGCTTAACAATAAATGTCCTTCATATACACATAAACAGCTGAAGTCAGAATTATTCACCCCCTTTAGAATAGCTTTTTCTTTTATAAGTATCGCCCAGATGATGTTGAACAGATTCAGGAAATGTTCACAGTGTGTCTGATAATATGTGTTTTATTTGTACTAGAATAACAGCAGTGTTTAATAGTGTTAAAGTCATGTTAAGCTCAATATTATTCACCCCTTCAGCAATATTAGTGTTGGATTGTCTCCAGAACAAACCACTGTTATACAATGACTTGCCTAATTACTCTAACTTTACCCTAATTACCCTAGTGAAGCCTTTACATGTCACTGTAAGCTGAACACTAGTGTCTTGAAGAAGATCTAGTCTAATATTATGTGCTGTCATCATGGAGAAGAAGAAACACATCAGCTATTAGAGATGAGTTATGAACACTGTTATGAGCAGAGATGTGCTGGAGGAATCTGCTCTCTGATACACAGAAACTGGGGGAATAATCAGGGGGTGAATAACTCTGCCTTCAGCTGTGTATATGTGTGTGTGTGTGTGTGTGTGTGTGTGTGTGTGTGGTTAATATACAACAATATCAGCCATACTGTTGACTGTATAGAATCTCCTTTACAGTTTCTACTGTATTTTTACCATAAAGTTCTGATGTTTGTTGTAGTAACTGTTAGGGTTTTGTTCTACTGAGCACATGATGTGTAGCGCTCTCCTTTTGAGAAAAGCAGAAGGGAAAAGGAAAAGTGTGTGTGAGGAATGCAGGAGAGGAATGTGGTCGAGTTAGCATACAGGGGGTTTGACGGAAAACAATGTCTTTGTGTTTGAGTTCAGAGCGCTAGTCACGCAAACCTGCAGCCGATCTTCAGTGTGTGTGTGTGTGTGTGTGTGTGTGTGTGTGGATCAGGTACTGCTGATACTGAGCTGGAAACACTGAACATTGAGCTGGAACAGGGAACGGCTCATCTCTCAAACACACACTCAGAGTCTCGTCTGTAGTCCAGATATCTGAAACTCCAGCAGCTCATCCTCTAGACTAGAGTAGAGTATAGTGTTGTGTTCAGACATCATGAGAGAGTTTCTCCTGACACAATCACCTGACAGTGGAGGAAGCTGAATAATCTGACGTCGAAAGCAAAAACTAGATTATTCTAACCCTAACCTGAAACACACGGGGTTACTGTCATGTGGTGAACTCAGCCAGTCATATAATATTGGTGTCGTCATTGCAGCTCCTGCAGTCACTCTTCAGATGCTGCACCGGCTGAATCAGCTGTCGCAGTACTATAAAGCTACATGTGACAGTCACTTTATGTCTGCGCACAAATTTTCTGACGGCATGCACTGCTTTAAGACAGATTTGATTGATCTGTGCAGCGCTGCATCAAATCAAACTAAAGGACTGATAGCTCCACCCTAAATAACTGATAGCTCCTCCCTAAATAACTGATAGCTCCTCCCTAAAGCACTGATAGCTCCTCCCTAAAGCACTGATAGCTCCTCCCTAAATAACTGATAGCTCCTCCCTAAAACACTGATAGCTCCTCCCTAAAGCACTGAGAGCTCCTCCCTAAAGCACTGATAGCTCCTCCCTAAAGCACTGATAGCTCCTCCCTAAATAACTGATAGCTCCTCCCTAAATGACTGATAGCTCCTCCCTAAAGCACTGATAGCTCCTCCCTAAAGCACTGATAGCTCCTCCCTAAATAACTGATAGCTCCTCCCTGAAGCACTGATAGCTCCTCCCTGAAGCACTGATAGCTCCTCCCTGAAGCACTGATAGCTCCTCCCTGAAGCACTGATAGCTCCTCCCTGAAGCACTGATAGCTCCTCCCTGAAGCACTGATAGCTCCTCCCTGAAGCACTGATAGCTCCTCCCTGAAGCACAGGTTATTTGTTTGTTTGTTGTGAGATTGTAATAGTTGTTTAATATGAATTCTCTGCTCAGTGTTTGTGCTGTTCTCTGAGTGAGACAGCAGTGTCTGCAGTGTGAGAGAAAGAGTCAGTTCAGCTGATATCCTTGTGAGATCCAGTCCAGGTTTTCTCAGGTGTGTGTGTGTGTGTGTGTGTGTGTGTGAGCATTAATGAAAGTGTGATTCACCTTCTGTGTCCTGTGACGACTGCAGATCTTATCTTACTCAAACTCTACTGCTCACACGCGATGCTGTCATTAACACACACACACACACACACACACACACACACACACACACACACACACACACACACACACACACACACACACACACACACACACACACACACACACACACACACACACTTACACACACACACCTGAGGAAATACAGAAACAGACTCAGCGCATGATCACCTGTTGAAGTGCATTGGGCAAGTTAATCCTAATCAGACCTCTTTAAAATGATTACATCTTATATTCTGATCACAAAATACACACGTTACATTAATAATGCTGCTCATTTCTAGTGCAGATCTCCACACACTCCTCACTCCAGCAGCTCATCCTCTATACTAGAGTAGAGTATAGTGTTGTGTTCAGACATCATGAGAGACTTTCTCCTGACACAAGCAGAAAATATAAAATAATATATAATATAATACATATATATATATATATATATATATATATATATATATATATATATATATATATATATATATGTGTGTGTGTGTGTGTGTGTGTGTGTGTGTGTGTGTGTGTGTGTGTGTGTGTATATAATTATTTATATATTTACAGTTAATATTAATTATATATATATATATTCATCATAAATATGTGTAAAATAATAAACATTTAAAATAAATAAAAAAGCTGATCTTGATCAATCAGTGAAAGTTTGTGTTCCCTCATCAGTGTGCAGTATTTCACTCAGTAGTCAGCAGCACTCGACTCTCACCACAGTGAAGGTGTGTGTTTATCCGGATAATAAAGCCCCTGCAGAAGAGTAAAGAGTGCTTCTAGACTACATGTCCCATGATGCAGTGCTGTGGGGAGTGTGTCATGTGACGATCGTGTGCGTGAGAGTCTGCTGTGGGTGTGTGCGCGCGCGCTCCACTACTGCTGACACATTACACTCAGAGCAGCGGAGGAGTCGCTCAGTGTAGTGCAGCGCGCGCGCGTGTGTGCGGGTCTCCAGATGGATATTATGGGATACACGTGCTTCAGCACTCTCTGGATATCACATGAGGATGATGCCGACTGCGCTCTACGGAGATGAGCAGGACTCAGTCTCGTGGATTATTTCACACACGCGGATTAACCTCACCATCACCTCCACATGTGGATTACACTCACCCCGCAGCCGGAGGACACACGGAGGATCTGGTAAGGTCGAGTTTAGGTCATTATATTGGCTTGATAGATGTGATGATGCTGACAGAGGAGAGGAGATTACTCATCTACTGAATACTTCTCTATATACAGTGTCAGCAGCAGATGTGTGGCGCTGAACTACACCTATACGTGTGTTGTAGATTGTCTTTAAGGGTCAGTTCACACATAAATCAACATTTGCTCACTGTATGAGGTCTTTCTCCTGTTGGACACTAAAGAAGATATTTTGAAGAATGTTGAAAACCAGTAACCATTGACTTCCATAGTCGTGAAATCAATGCGTTCAACATTCTTCAGAACATCTTCTTTAGTGCTCATCAGCAGAAAGACGCTCATAGAGGTGTATAACACCTGTCAGAGTGAGTCAATGAGGACCGAATGCTCATATTTGGGGTGAACTGCCCCTTTAGAGCAGCAGTGCTCAGCTTTCTGCAGGGTGTCATGTCTGCAGTGCTGTTACAACACGGAGAACATGTGGAGGAAATACTGAGATCTGTGTGTAAACGGCGTTTAATCAGCGGTTAGTGTTTACAGTAGCCTGTATAATGGTTAGTAAATAGACACACACACGCATCACTTCAGTTTATTGTATGCAAATCATATGTAAATGACACAAGTGTTCAATGACAGCGCCTTTAAATGATCTTAATGCTCTTTCTGCAGACATCTGTAGGTGATAACCGGCTGTGTTAACCATCAGTGTGTGCTCACAGGATGCACTCGGGTTTATTAAGTCTGCTCTACTCATTCAGGAGGATGATGATGATGATGATGATGATGATGATGTGTCTGTTTATGCCTCATCTTGGCACTGTGACCGTTCATATGGATGTGATTCTGTATTTTGTAGGTGTTTCTCTTCATGTGTGTGTGTGTACTGGCTCTTCTGTGTGTATTCCTCATTGTTTTCATGTATTGTGAGTCGGACAGATTCATATATTCATATATCATGTTCAGGGTGTGGTTAATCTGAATATGCTGTGGTTATGGACGGGTCTGTGCACTCAGTGAGGTTCATCTGTTGACATTAATGAGCTGAGCTAAAGTCGACTATACAGACGTGTTGATTAATCACAGCAGAGGGTAATCCATCAGCTAATGCAGAATAACTCCATCAAATCAACAGGTCATAACCATCATCTTATTAAATGATGTTAATTCAGTTGAGCTTTCTCTCATGTTCAGCTGATGTTAAATGCAGTAACTCACCTGTACCTCTGACACTCTGCTGTGTTTACTGTGAACAGCAGAGCCACACGCTGAGTGTTATCCCTGACACAGTCATCAGCTCTCAGTATAGTGGAGATGAAGCACAGAAGTGGATTCAGAGCACACACACATACTCAATGTTGGCCTGTAGATGATCTGAGCAGGTATAATTGTGATGTTCTGTGTGTATTGATGGTTATTAATGGTAAACCCATGTGGACTGGCTTATTTCCTGATAAAACAAAGACTATAATAAGAACATAGCAATAGCTGGTGGTGCGGTGTCTGTCAGGTGACTGGTTCAGGTGTGCATGTTCTCCCTGTGTTGGTGTGGGTTTCCTCCACAGTCCAAACACATGCGCTATAGGGGAACTGATCAACTACACAGGCTGTAGTGTATGAGTGTGAATGGGTGTTTCCCAGTACTGGGTTGTGGCCAGAAGGGTATTTGCTGTGTAAAACAAATGCTGGAATAGTTGTCGGTTCATTCCGCAGTGGTGACCCCTGATTAGTAAGGGAGTAAGCTGCAGGAGATTGACTGAATGTGGACTGATGTGATGATGACGGGATCTCAGAGAAGTGCAGTGAATCCAGTCAGTGTTGTGTGCTCAGTGTTTGTGTGTTGCACGAATGTGTTGTTCATGTAAATCTGACCAATCAGATGAGGCTGGTCATCAGCTGGAGCTGCACACTGCTGGAGGAGTGGAGAGACCCCCTCATGATGGTGAGGCGCTGTGGGTGTACAGCGCTATATAAACACACACACATTACACTACTGTACATTAGAGCAGTGGTAGTGTATAGAAAGGAAGAGCAGTAAATAAGGATATCCTGATGGTCAATGATGAGGGGCATCCTTCATCATATCTCTGTCAGCGGTCACCATCAGGTCATCAACGCTGTGCTCACAGGTGCGTGAGGAATAGGACACACCTCTGCTTTACAGCTCAGGTGATTACGCTTTTAAATTCCTCCTCTACCAGTAGCAGACTGGATATTTATTTAGAGGAGGGTGCCATGCACGTCTGTTTTAAATGATTTATTTATACAAATGCCAAAGGTGAAAGGTCAGATGTCTGTGTGTGTCTGTGTGTGTGTGTGTGTGTGTGTGTGTGTGTGTGTATACTGCAAATGAAATCTGCCTACGGGGACAGATAGAGCTAACTAACTAACTTACTAACTAACCTAACCCTAACTAACTATCATTGGAGCAAATAGGGAATGCAATAAATGCATATGCAGTGCTCTGAGCACACACACACACACACACACACACACACACACACACACACACACACACACACACACAGCCCTCTTTATCTGCTCCAGACGCAGCATATGGACAACAGCAGACCAGCACAGGCTGAAGAGGCTGCAGGCCAACACACACTGCAGATAACACGGAGTGTGTGTCCCCATTCTACACACTCTGAGATCCAGAAGCGTTCTGTAGACAAGCAGCAACTATAGTGTTGTGTTCAGACATCATGAGTCAACATGAAGAGAGTTTCTGTCATATTATTATTAATATTATTAATATAGGATAATCATATCCTGCTCATCTGATCAGATCATACAACATAAGCTGATAATAAACATCATGGACACCTCACAACCCTGACTACCATTACTGAAACTGTTAGAGGGGTTATCTGTCATTTAGGGTGGGGCTCTAAGTGTTTTGGGGGGGTGCTATCAGACATTTTGGGCGGAGCTATTTGTGTTTTGGGGCAGGACAAAATGGAGCTATCAGTGCTTTAGGGAGGAGCTATCAGTCTTTCAGGGAGGAGCTTTCAGTTCTTTAGGGAGGAGCTATCAGTCTTTCAGGGAGGAGCTTTCAGTTCTTTAGGGAGGAGCTATCAGTACTTTAGGGAGGAGCTATCAGTGCTTTAGGGAGGAGCTATCAGTCTTTCAGGGAGGAGCTATCAGTCTTTCAGGGAGGAGCTATCAGTCTTTCAGGGAGGAGCTATCAGTTCTTTAGGGAGGAGCTATCAGTGCTTTAGGGAGGAGCTATCAGTCTTTTAGGGAGGAGCTATCAGTCTTTCAGGGAGGAGCTATCAGTCTTTCAGGGAGGAGCTATCTGTCTTTTAGGGAGGAGCTATCAGTTCTTTAGGGAGGAGCTATCAGTGCTTTAGGGAGGAGCTATCAGTCTTTTAGGGAGGAGCTATCAGTGCTTTAGGGAGGAGCTATCAGTCTTTCAGGGAGGAGCTATCAGTTCTTTAGGGAGGAGCTATCAGTGCTTTAGGGAGGAGCTATCAGTCTTTTAGGGAGGAGCTATCAGTTCTTTAGGGAGGAGCTATCAGTGCTTTAGGGAGGAGCTATCAGTGCTTTAGGGAGGAGCTATCAGTCTTTTAGGGAGGAGCTATCAGTCTTTCAGGGAGGAGCTATCAGTCTTTCAGGGAGGAGCTATCTGTCTTTTAGGGAGGAGCTATCTGTCTTTTAGGGAGGAGCTATCTGTCTTTCAGGGAGGAGCTATCAGTGCTTTAGGGAGGAGCTATCAGTCTTTCAGGGAGGAGCTATCAGTTCTTTAGGGAGGAGCTATCAGTGCTTTAGGGAGGAGCTATCAGTCTTTTAGGGAGGAGCTATCAGTTCTTTAGGGAGGAGCTATCAGTGCTTTAGGGAGGAGCTATCAGTGCTTTAGGGAGGAGCTATCAGTCTTTCAGGGAGGAGCTATCAGTCTTTCAGGGAGGAGCTATCAGTCTTTCAGGGAGGAGCTATCTGTCTTTTAGGGAGGAGCTATCTGTCTTTTAGGGAGGAGCTATCAGTCTTTCAGGGAGGAGCTATCAGTCTTTCAGGGAGGAGCTATCTGTCTTTTAGGGAGGAGCTATCAGTGCTTTAGGGAGGAGCTATCAGTCTTTCAGGGAGGAGCTATCAGTCTTTCAGGGAGGAGTTTTCAGTTCTTAAGGGAGGAGTTATCAGTTCTTTAGGGAGGAGTTATCAGGTCTTTAGGGAGGAGTTATCAGTGTGAGTCTGGGTTTTATCCATTGGGTAATCCTCCATGTTATTGTCCACGGTGGATGAGTTCCTGCACCGCGCTGCGTTATTCTCTCTCTTCAGGACTGTTTGAATTGGATCTACATCACTATAGAGGACAGAGGAATAACGTCCGCCTCATGCAGTCTGTAATCAGGGCGCCGGCAGTGTGTGTGTTGAGCTGTGCTTCTGAAACTCTCTCCAGGCGGAGTGTGTGCTGGGTGAGCTCAGTTTCTGGAGGCTTCTGATGGGGGACTCCTGAACTGGAGCTGAATTGACCTTCAGTCCCCCTAGCGCTGAATGTGTGAGTGTGTTGTGCTCATAAACAGCTCTGAGTGTGTGTAAGTGTGCGCGCGATTGTGTGTGTGTGTGTGTGTGTGTCTGTGTGGTTGCAGGTGTTTACTGCTCTGACATATTATACATCTGTGGTAAACCGCAGGACTACACACACACACACACACACACACACACACACACACACACTGGGACTCTCTGACAGCGCTCTACATTAATGAAGGGTGATGATGAAGCAGGTTTAGGCTAGTGCTGGGTGCAGCTCGAGTATTGGGGAGATGTCGTTCACTCTCCAGTTGATCTGCTCTACATGTCTGTGTTGTGATGTGAACGTCTGCTTGTGTCTGTGAAGAGCTGAGGGTGATCTGCAGGTTCTGTAGGCGACTGCACATGCATACAGTACTCCAGGACAACATTTAGACTATGCTTGAACCCCGATGGTAATGTATTAAACTACTGTTCAAAGAGCACACATGAGAATATCAACAGTGTTGGATATTTATCTGGGCTGTGTGTCAGAAGACGTCTGTTAATATGAACTAATCTAACGTAAACTGCTGTATAAAACGTAAAATAACAGCCGTTAAATTACAGAAATATACAGTAAATAACAGATATGAAATGACAGAAATTAATTCAACAGAAATGTGAGTTTAAGGATATTTCTGTAATTTAATATCCCT
>NC_141023.1:68037500-68045000 GCF_052040795.2 Danio rerio
ACTAAGTCTTGTAAAGTCCAGATGTTCCTCTGAATTGGTGTTTTCTGTAGAGGACTGCATGTGTGTAAGATATAAAGCAGAAATACAGCACAGATGAGCACAGCAGAACTGAAACACACATAGTAAACACTGCTTTATCTTTTACCCTGGAGTTTAACAGCGTTAATGTACACTAATTCAATAATCAGAGGGAAAACAGCACCGCATTATCTTCATTATTGAAATAAATATAATTAATCTTTGTTAGATCTCCAAGCGTCATCATTTCTTATGTGGGAATGGTTTTAATGAGCTTTAAATTCGGCCGTCACAGGCCTTAAACACACAGGCAAACACCAAACTGACTGTGAAAACTGAAAAGTTTAGTCTTTATATCTTTATTTGATCGCTCTTTACATTTACAATCATTATTAATTATTACCCTTGGTGAAATCTACACATATAAGCTGATACACACAGGCTGTGGGCATCATCATATACGTGATTATCATGACTAATTGATCATGCATGTCTTTTATTGGGATTATGTAGTGGTTTTGCTGTCCCCTTGTGGCTGGTAAGAGAAGCACAAACACATTTCTGAGCTCAGATGAGAGGCAGACATCCAGATTAATCAAATACTGATGAATAGACTAGTAAAAGCAGACTTTAAGAGCCACTTCACACAAAACTATTTACTCTCCCCCAATCCCAGAGTCTCTTTTCTGTCTGATGAGCACTAAAGAAGATAATTTGAAGAATGCTGAACCATTAACTTCCATAGTGAAAAACAAAACAAACAGAAGTGAATGGTTACCGGTTTCCAACATTCTTCAGAATATCTTCTGTAGTGTGCAACAGGAGAAAGACACTCATACAGGTTTATAAGAGGTAAAGAGTGAGTGATGATGGCCGAATGTTCATCCTGTTGTTCATTTTTAGGTGAACTGACCCTTTAATGTAGTAACTCTGCTGTGATGAATACCGTGACAGCGCTGTACAGATACAGCTGAGTTCATTTGTTTACAGGTAAAAACTCTGAGGATGAGAATGTGAACTGCAGTCATGTCTATTATGTTCACGCCTGTGCTTTTGACTGTAGTGTAGTGTTGGAGCTGTGTTTAGTCAGCTCAGTGTGTGTTTAGCAGACAGGCTCTGTTATAGTGGAGTTCAGTGCATTTCTGGACACGTGGCGCCCTCTGCTGGAGACTTGCTGACATCACTGCGTGTGTTTAAAGCGGCAGTTCACACAAACATCAACATTTACTCACTGTTTACCCTCCATCAAGGGGTTTTACACCCTGTAGGAGTGTCTTTCTTCTGTTGAACACTAAAGAAGATATCCTGAAGAATGCAGGAAACCGGTAACCATTGACTTCCATATAAAAGAAAAACTAAACAAAGAAAAGGCAATGGTTACCGGTTTTCTACAAAATATCTTCTCTAGTTAAAATATCTAAACTCTTCCCTCCAGCAGATCATCCTCTAGACTAGAGTAGAGTATAGTGTTGTGTTCAGACATCATGAGAGAGTTTCTCCTGACACAAGCTCAATAGTCTTGCTTTTGTCTGAAATGTCATTATTTAGCTCTCTCCATTGGCAGATTATTTTAATGATTTAGTTTTAGGTTGGGGAAGATGTTAATAACATACAATTAATGGGATATTTAATAAACAGAATAAGCACTTATAAAGTGTCTGAAGCCGTGCTGGTGTTACACCTCCACCTGCTGGAGGAGCCGCAGCATCACATCTGAAAACAACATCTCAGTATTAAAGGGTCAGTTCACTCACAAATCTCAATCCTGCCATCATGTGCTCACTCTACTTCTGTCACACATGTAGGAGTTTCTGTCCTCTGTTGAACACTGAAGAAGGTATTTTAAAGAATGCTGGAAACCGGTAACCATTCACTTCCATAGTAGGACAAACAAACACTGTAGAAGTCAGTGGTGAGTGAGTGGGACCAACTTTACCCACATGTTTGGGTTAGTCCATATTTGACCCAATTTGTGTTCAAATAACTTATTATTATACTATAAATACAGTTGAAGTCAGAACTATTAGCCCCAACGTTTATCCCCCCCCTAATTTCTGTTTACAGAGAGCAGATTTCTCACAGATCATAACAGTGTTAATAACTCATCTCTAATAGCTGATGTGTTTCCTCTTCTCCATGATGACAGCACATAATATTAGACTAGATCTTCTTCAAGACACTAGTGTTCAGCTTACAGTGACATGTAAAGGCTTCACTAGGGTAATTAGGGTAAAGTTAGGGTAATTAGGCAAGTCATTGTATAACAGTGGTTTGTTCTGGAGACAATCCAACACTAATATTGCTGAAGGGGTGAATAATATTGAGCTTAACATGACTTTAACACTATTAAATACTGCTGTTATTGTAGCACAAATAAAACACATCAGACTTTCTCCTGAAGAACAAACATTTGGAAATCATCATGCAAATCACACGAAGAATCATTTGGGGAATATTTAAATCTAATAATTCTGCCTTCAGCTGTATAAAATGACTGATTTTGCTGTGATTTTTCTCTCAATGTGTTGATATTAACAGCACGTCCTCTGCTGTGAACATTACACATTGGATTATTGTTGATTATTTGTATTTAGTTGATCTCTGTATTTACTGCTGTGCATTATTCAGCATTAGATGTACAGTATTCAGCGTACAGAATCAGCAGAAAACACCATTATTCACCTCCTCCTCCTCTGAAGCAGTGCAGCTGTAAACTCACAAGCAATATTCTGGACAAACACACACATAGATGATAAAAATACAGCAACGACACAATAATTACAAGAACATAAATACATAAATAATATAATAAGTATTAATAATAAAATACATATAAATAATATAATAAATAATAATAAATACAAAGATAAATAACGCATCGTCACCTTGGAATTATACGCTTCTCTCTGTGTTCTGGAGGATTTTGAGATATTGAGCTTCAAAGTTTTTGCATTCCACAGCAAACAGTGTGTGTGTAACATTTGTGTTTTAAATAAGAAGTCTTAAAATGTAAACAACTTATAAAAAAACATCCCATAATGTACGTTATCATGTAATAAGAATATGTCAATAACTCAATTTTGATAAAAATGTCAGATGCAACCTTATAATTCTAATGTGACGACATGTTCGGCCCTAAGTATGTCAATTAAATAAATAAATAAATAAATAAATAAATAAATAAATAAATAAATAAATAAATCGATAGATAGATAGATAGATAGATAGATAGATAGATAGATAGATAGATAGATAGATAGATAGATAGATAGATAAATAAATAAATGGATAAATAAAAACATAAATAAATAGATAAATAAATAAATAGATAGATAGATAGATAAATAAATAAATAAATAAATGGAAAAATAAACAAACAAATAAATAAATAAATAAATACATAGATAAATAAATAAATAGATAAATAAATAAGTGGTTAAATATATAAATAAAAAATAGATAAATAAATAGATAAATAGATAAATAGATAAATAGATACATAAATAAATAAACAAATAAATGTATAAATAAATAAATAAATAAAAGGATAAATAAATAGATACATAGATAAATAATAGATAATTAGATAAATAATAAATAAATAGATAAATAATAAATAAATAGATAAATAGATTAAATAAATCAATAATTAAATCAATAAAAAAATAAATAATAAATGAATAAATAGATAGATAAATAAATAAATAAATAAATAAATAAATAAATCGATAGATAGATAGATAGATAGATAGACAGATAGATAGATAGATAGATAGATAGATAGATAGATAGATAGATAGATAGATAGATAGATAGATAGATAGATAGATAGATAGATAGATAGATAGATAGATAGATAGATAGATAGATAGATAAATAAATAAATGGATAAATAAAAACATAAATAAATAGATAAATAAATAAATAGATAGATAGATAGATAAATAAATAAATAAATAAATGGAAAAATAAACAAATAAATAAATAAATAAATAAATAAATACATAGATAAATAAATAAATAGATAAATAAATAAGTGGTTAAATATATAAATAAAAAATAGATAAATAAATAGATAAATAGATAAATAGATAAATAGATACATAAATAAATAAACAAATAAATGTATAAATAAATAAATAAATAAAAGGATAAATAAATAGATACATAGATAAATAATAGATAATTAGATAAATAATAAATAAATAGATAAATAATAAATAAATAGATAAATAGATTAAATAAATCAATAATTAAATCAATAAAAAAATAAATAATAAATGAATAAATAGATAGATAAATAAATAAATAAATAAATAAATAAATAAATAAATAGATGAATAGATAAATAAATAAATACATAGATAAATAAATAAATAAATAAATAAATTAATAAATGATTATTACTACAGTCAAGACTTTGTCGCCGGTTCTGTTCATCATTTTTATAGACAGAATTTCTAAGCGCAGCCTTGTGCTGGAGGGGGTCCGGTTCAGGGAGCACAGGATCTCATCTCATTCATCTGCAGATGATGTTGTTCTGGCTTCCTCCAACATGGGCCTTGAGAATCAGCAAGTCTGAGGCCATGGTGCTCCCCCGGAGAAAAGTGGTTTGCATCTCCAGGTTGCAGGAAAGTCCTTACCCCAGGTGGAGGAGCTCAGGTGTCTTGGGGTTTTGTTCACGAGTGAGGGAACACAGCTTAACACAGCTTAACACAAGCTCAATCATCTTGCTTTGACACTAGATTATTCTCTTCCTCCACTGTCAGGGTATTGAGCTTGTGTTCAGGAGAAACTCTCTCATGATGTCTGAACACAACACTATACTCTACTCTAGTCTAGAGGATGATCTGCTGGAGTGAGGAGTGTGTGTGGAGATCTGGAGCAGAGTCGAGACACTGACATGTGAATAAGTTGTCCTTTAGCACCATCTCAGTCTGTTGTTAAGCACAACGCTGGGTTTATCTCATATATGACCGGCTTCTGAACATGTAGAGGCTTTTATTTCCTTGTGTCCGCCTCTACGCATGTTGTTTGTGCTCGTGTGTCGGCTCGGCTTGTGTCATCAGCATGAGCAGGGGCGTACTGCAGGTCCACCTGTGAGCAGCAGATGGCGCTGTTCCTCCACTGACTGACACACACACACACACACACACACACACACACACACACACACACACACACACACACACACACACTGAGCTTTATTGCTGTTGACTTCTGCGCTGTTTGAAGATCAAAGCTGGTGTATGTGTGGAGATAAAGCTCAATAAAGTCTTATCATCCCTCAGGAATCTGCTGCAGTCGCGTCTGTGTTCATGTGTGTGTGTGTGTGTGTGTGTGTGTGTGCAGTTAATCATCTGGACCAGCGTTTGCTTTACTGCGACAGCGGCTGGACCGGCCGGTTTGCTCTAATCCAGGATATAAACGCTCCTATAACCAGAAGACACGGAAACTTGGCAGAACACACACTCTCAGTTGGGCTCCGGCCAGATCTGATGCAGGAGGAACACACGGGTGTGCTGACGCTGGCTGAGCTTCCATACACACATCAGGAGTCGCTCGATACAGCAGCGTTCACATCTCATGACAGAGTGAAGATCCATCAGCTGAACATGAACATGCACACACACATTACTGACAGATCAGCTTCAGCACGAGTGTGTGTGTGTGTGTGTGTGTGTGTGAGTGTGTGTGTCAGTCAATGTCACTCCTGTCGCTGTTCATCCACATCTATAATGCTCTTAGTCTATGCTGACATTGTCTTCAGCAGCTCAAACACTGTAATGGCGAATGGACAGACGGCTGCTTCTCACTCAGGCCTGCTGGACATGCTAATGAGATGGGCACTAGTGGGCGGGGCTTGATGACACGTACAGCAGGGGAATGTCAATCACAGTGTTTCTGCATCAAGTCTGATTAGAACAAACCCAGTTCAGTGCTGTTGAGCATCAGAGGCTGCTGGAGATCCTCACACACTGCTGCTGTGTTTAAAGCTCCTGCAGGAGTGAGTGTGTGTGTGAGCGCTCCAGAGTGTGTTCATGGGTTAATGGTTGAGCTAGATCCGCCGCTGTTTTCAGGCCACTAAAGAAGCTTGCAGCGCCGCATACTTGAACCCTGCCCAAATGTGCTTTCAACAGATCAGATTTGGTGTGATTCTAAATGCTCGGCTATGCAGGTTTCAGCCTTCGGGGATTACGAGAAACCCGACATGATCTGCATGTGTTCTGCACAGCACTGCTGCGGAAACCAGGTCAGAGAGCCTGAGACGTAGTGTGGTGTTTTCCTCCATCAGGACACTCTCAGAGGAAGTGTTTACCATAGTGTAAGAGTAGAGGAGTGATTGTAGATGTACACTCACCGGCCACTTTATTAGGTACACCTTAATAGAGTCCTGTTGGACCACCTGTTGCCTTCACAGCTGCCTTAATCCTTTCAGCAAGCTACTGGAAATGTTCCTCAGAGATTTTGCTCCATGACAGCATCACACAGTTGCTGCAGATTTGTCGGCTGCATGATGCCAATCTCCCGTTCCACCACATCCCAAAGCTGCTCTATTGGATTGAGCTCTGGTGACTGTGGAGGCCATTTGAGTACAGTGAACTCATCGTCATGTTCAGCAGTCTGAGATGATTGAGCTTTATGACATGCTGCGTTATCCTGCTGGAAGTAGCCATCAGAAGATGGAGACACTGTGCTCATAAAGGGATGGACATGGTCAGCAGCAATACTCAGGTAGGCTGTGGCGTTGATGCTCAATTGGTACTAATGGACCCAAAGAAAATCTCCCCCACACCATTACACCACCACCACCAGCCTGAACCGCTGATACAAGGCAGGATGATCCATGCTTGAGTTACTGTCGCCTTTCTATCAGCTGGAACCAGTCTGGCCATTCTCCTCTGACCTCTGGCCTCATCAACAAGGCATTTGCGCCCACAGAACTGCCGCTCACTGGATATTTCCTCTTTGTCGGAGCATTCTCTGTAAAGCCTAGAGATGGTTGTGCGTGAAAATCCCAGTAGATCAGCAGTTTCTGAAATACTCAGAGCAGCCCGTCTGGCAGCAACAACCATGCCATGTTCAAATCCCCTTTCTTCCCCATTCTGATGCTCGCTCTGACCTGCAGCAGATCCTCTTGACCATGTCTACATGCCGAACTGTGATTGGCTGATTAGACATGTTGGACAGGTGTACCTAATAAAGTGGCCGCTGAGTGTATAATGCACATTAACAACATTTTCTTGGTCCCACAGCTGCACATGCTTCACACACATGACATATAAATGTACACACGTGTGATGTATATGGATTATGATGGCATGACTTTAAAAGTGTTGTGTTTGGATACAGGGATTGGGTCATTTTAAAGTGTTAATAAACATCATCATCAGCCCAAAAGCACTCAACAAATATGTGAAAAAGCTGCAAAGACTTGATTAAAACACTATTATAAAACAGCAGCGCTCAACACTTCCTATT
>NC_141023.1:68047500-68057500 GCF_052040795.2 Danio rerio
TCTCTCATGATGTCTGAACACAACACTATACTCTACTCTAGTCTAGAGGATGATCTGCTGGAGTGAAGAGTGTGTGTGGAGATCTGGAGCAGATCAGGACACACACTCTGAGTAAGAGCGCATGTTGATCAGTGTATAGCAGCAGATGAACACAGCAGCAGTCGGTGTTGTGAAAGTCAAACACACAGACAGTGAAATGCAGTAATACCAGTCTATCTGCAGTGTCCCAACAGCAGAGTATCGACCCGAGACACGTGCACTGTACACACATTTCAGATTACTGCATTAAAGACTGTGCATACATACTGAAAATGCAGGGAAATACATGTGTGTGCGTAACACTTCACATCTGATCTGAACGCATGCTCCTGAGCAGTGATCAGCTGAAGAGAGGGAATCTTGATCAGGTTCAGTTTCTGCTGATCACCCTCTCCCGTTTTCAGGGTCGGTTCCCCTCACACTGCAGATGTGCTCACTGTTCACCCTCCCTTAAGTGGATATCTTCTTCTGTTGAACACTGAATAAGATATTGTGAAGAATGTTGGAAACCGGTAACCATTAGCTGTGTTTCCACTGTCGCGCCGAAATCGAGGGAGCCAGGTCCAGTTGTGTTTCCACTCTCACTTCCAAGGCCTGATTGAGCCAAAGCGGGGCTTCCTCTGGGCCAGCGGCTGGTCTTTTTTGGCCCACCTAAAGCCTGATTTATACTTCTGCGTCAGGTGACCGGCGTAACCCACGGCGCATGCAACGCGCGTGGCTGTGCATTTATACTTCTGCGCGCTGTCTCTGTCGGCCTGCATTAACACTTCCGAAACGCTAGTTGGCAGTGAGGTGTAAATGTTTCTCTGTGTCGAGTTTCTTTGCTACTTTTTTGCTTTTCCTGAACACTTCCGGGATGTACAAGTGGCTCAAACTCGCTCATTTTGAGGCAGGAACCGGCGGACGTGCAACAACTTTAACTATGAGGTAAACACAAAACAAAACTTTCCATCCGGAGCTCCTTCACGGGACTCCACACTTGTAAACAATCGCTCGCGCGGCTCTCGGTCCCGCCCAGACTCGTCAGCGCTACCAAGCCGACCAATCACAGAGCTTACGCTACGCGTCGTTGCGACGTGTAGTTACATTTTTTGAGAGGTGCACGTCAGTGACGGCGATGGCCACGGCGAAGGGCTATGCGTCAGCGCCGTAGCATACGCCGGTGTTTGACGCAGAAGTATAAACCAGCCTTTATACCTTGGGCCAAGAGGGCCGGCTGGGGCTTCAGGGCGGAGTGAAAGGACAGGTGGAGTTTGCCCGAGTCACTATTACACCAGTGTTCTGATTGCTCAGGAGTACATGCGGCTCTCAGCTCAGCTTAAGATACTCCATTAGCAGCTCATAGGGCAGGGCTCTTCTGCTCATGCTCGCCCTCACGTTTCGCTTAAATGTACGGCTGTTGCAGAACACACTAGAGTAGTGTTGATTTATGAGTGACTTTTCTGTGCTGTGTCCTCCTCAGTGTTTCAGTAACGCACGATAATCTTCACACCACGTTAAAGACAGCAGACAGTACAGGGTGTCGGGAGTTTTTGTCTGGTTTAAAAGGTGTGTTTGTGCATGAAACGTGCGCGTTTAGATGCCTGTGTGAGACTGTTCAATCGGGCAAAAGAGCGCTGGCTTGAGGACCAGGAGTGTCCACACTTGCTCCTGGAGGGCCCGTGTCCTGAAGAGTTTAGCTCCAACCCTGATCCAACACACCTGAACAAGCTAATCAAGCTCTTACTAGGTATACTAGAAAGTTCCAGGCAGGTGTGTTGAAGCAAGCTGGAGCTAAAGTCAGCAGGACACCGGCCCTCCAGGATTCAGATTGGACACCTCTGGCCTAAACTATAGTGAAATCAGTTAGAGCAGGGGTCACCACACTTGTTCCTGGAGGGCCGGTGTCCTGCAGATTTGAGCTCCAACCCTAATCAGACACACCTGAACAAGCTAATCAAGCTCTTACCAGGTCTACTAGAAACAGGTGTGTGGAGGCAAGTTTTAGCTGAACCCTCCTGGACCTCCAGGACCCAGATTAGTGACCCCTGCTTTAAAGAATTGCAAATGTCTGATATAATAAATCATATTAAATGAATAAAGCAAGAAACAAAAGCTAGAACAGTGCAGGTATATCCAACACAGATAATTAAACTGTTTCCAGACATTTTAAACTTTCCTTTGACAAAGGCCTCTCTGAACACAAGAGTTCAGATATTTTCTAAAAGCAGTAAACAGCGGAGGAGGTGTAAGTGTTTGGAGATGCTGATATCAATCAGATCCTGCAAGCAGAGCATTATTGGGTGAGTGAAAGCAGAAACGGCCTTGCTTTCTGTCATCAGTCCTGCAGCGCCGCTTTACTAATGCATCAGGGAAAACTGCCAATACCAAACGTGTTCTGTGTCCTCAGACCAGTGCTTCTGTGTTTATATGACGTGAACAAATTTAAAAATGAAATGATAAATGTAGAGCTGTAATAGTGTCCTGCTGAAAAATACAGCTTAAACCAGACTAGGCTGGTTGGCTGGTTTTAGCTGGTCGATCAGGCTGATGTTAGAGGGGTTTTGGCCATTTCCAGCCTGGTTTTAGCTGGTCAGGCTGGAAGATGACCAGCTAAAACCAGCTTGACCAACCAAGCCAGGCTGGGAGCCCAGCCAAAACCAGCTATGTCCAGCTTAAACCAGGCTGGTCAAGCTGGTTTTAGCTTGATTTAGCTGGTCATTTTCCAGCCTGACCAGCTAAGACCAGGCTAGAAATGGCTGGAAACCAGCCTGGAAATGGCCAAAACCCCTCTAAAACCAGCCTGGTCAACTAGCTAAAACCAGCCAACCAGCCTAGTCTGGTTTAAGCTGTATTTTTCAGCATGTTGAACAGCTGCTGAGTGCAGTGATATATAGGCTATATATTCTGATTTTCTCTTATGTGCTGAAACACTTTCCTTTAATTAAGATCACTGAATAATCTGCAGCATCTCTACATCATTCTCTTAGTAAAGGGGAATCAGCTGTGCAGTGTCATATAGCCTGGGGAAGTGTTAATCTGTTTCAGGTCTCTCTGGAGCATTTGGGCTGAATCTTTGACGGCGTACAGTCTAAAAATATTTAGACAAAACCAAAAAAATTAACACAACAGTTTGCATTAATAAATTCAAGTTACTAACATCTATCTAACATAATTAGGTTCAGACAACAAACTTTATCATGTCAGCCAAATCTTTTCCTCCTCAGTCAGAGGCAGTTTTACATGGCCAAAACCCACATTTTTAATCCAGTACATAAAAAATAAGTTGCTTCAATTAGTTTCTTATTTATTAAAATTGAAGACGTTCCAGAGTTATGCACTTAATTACATGCACATTTTCCAGTTCAGAACCTCGAATAAATTAAGCAGCCGAAATTGTTTAATTTTTTGTTTGTTTTTAAGTTTTCTGTTCATGCTTGTACATTTTTATTTGTATTAAACCACAGGTTTTCCAACACAATCTCACGGCAATTCGTAACTTTTTGATTTAGTGGCTAATTTGTATGAATTGGTACGAGTTGCTCATCCCCCAATGACGGTTGGGTTTAGGGGTGGGGTTTGTTGTCACGCCTTCTTTTTAAAATCGTACAATTTTTGTATGACTGAACTTGTATGAATTAGCCACTAAACTGGCAAAACGTAAAATACTTGTGTTCCCTCGTGAGATTAAGCTGGGTTTCTTTGTGTTGCTGCAAGTTAATTATTGTTTTACAGTAACTGACGAACCTATTTACCTGTAAATTAGCCGCATTTTTACATTGATGTAATTCTTAATATTTTCCTGTTTTGAAAACTTAATAACTTATTCTGCCAACTTAAAAGTTTTAATCTAATCAGCACTCTAGAATTTGTAAGTTACAGTAATGTATTAAACTATGTAGTGGAACAGACCTCTTGAGTTATTGCTTTAGAGTGTACTAAAGCGAGGATGTAATTAAACACATTTCATAGCGAGTTATTATCGGAGAATATCTGTGGTTTTGTAATATGGGTTGTGTGCTGGGTCCCTCGGCTAGTGGCGAGAGCACTCGATGCATGATGCTAACAGTGGGTCGGCGAGTAAACGAGTATACTGAATGAGAACACACAGGCCTGTGCGTATAGACATATACTGCAATGCTGGACAGTAACCCCTCATCTGTTTGTGTGGGTTGTCTTCAGTTTAATGGTTTCGTGATGGTGGGCTTTATCTGCCTGATTCCCGCTGGAGTGGGCGGGGTGTGTGACGTTTGATTGGGGGACGTTCTGGGGGCGGGGTTTGAAAAACATGCCTGATCAACTTCTGTCTGTACTTAAGGACACTGTGAAAACGGTCAAGTTCATAAAGCTCGTCCATTAAACTCACAGCTTTTAGTATTGCTCTTTGAATCTCGAACACAGAACATCTGTGTATTCAGTTATTGCAGGTATAAATGTGGAGTTTTATTGTAGAGCGGGGTGCTTGACGAGTGTCAAATATTAGAAAGGGGTGCACACAGCAGAAAGTTTGAGAACTGCTCATCTAGATATAATGGAGGATGATCTACACAGCAGCCACAGCTGATCTGGTGGAGACTGTGAACAGCACAGGGCCTAAAACTGAACCCTGAGGCGCTCCACACTGCACTATAGCTCAGACTCAGAGTTCTGCTGCCGTCTGTAGTGTTCTGCAGGTGTGGTGGGTCTGTGCTGATGGCCATAATAAACTTAGAGTAATGTCATATTAGAGTGCCCTCCCACCCCCTCCCACCAGCAACCCCCACTAACCCCCCCCCCCCCGTCCAGCTCTTTGTGCTGCATAAATCCTGCAGAACAGTGGTCTGATTGTGCGAGCGCCGGAAAGAGCTGTTCTCCTTTCTCCTGCCGTTCTGAATATGATCTGAGCGCGGACAAAACACTGTGCTGAGTTACGCCGTCTGTCAGAAGCGGATCGGTTTCATCTGAGAGCAGGAGTTCCCCTGCAGCCGGAGTCTCCACTCACTGTTCACGATACACATCTGACTATTGATGATGATGATGATGATGATGATGATGATGATGATGATGACGAGTGGTGTTCACGACCAGCAGCTCTCTCTACAGTAAATCTGAGACTGAGGAGGGAACATCACTGAGTTTGAGGCTCAGATTGGAGATGATTTATTTACTGCAAATTGACATGCAGGCATCACGGTGGCGCAGTGGTTAGCGCTGTGTCCACATAGTAAGAAGGTCTCTGGTTCAAGTCTCGGCTGAGTCACTAGGCATTTCTGTGTGGAGTTTGCATGTTCTCCCCGTGTTGGCGTGGGTTTCCTCCGGGTGCTCATGATTACTGGCCATCAGCTGATGTGCTCACCTCTACCGTCCCCTTCACTACACTGGGGCATTAGGACTCACACAGACCGCAGGTTGAGCGCCCCCTGCTGACTCCACTAACACCACTGCCAACAGCAGCCCAGTGTTCCCATGTGTCTCCCGTCTAGACACTGACCACACTCAGCCCTGCTCAGCTTCAGTGAGGGGGGAAACAGCTGTGGCGATGTGTATTAAACATTATGGGGAACTATATTAGTAAGATTATAACTTTAGAGATGACGATGATCTATTTCAGGGGTCACCAAACTTGTTCCTGGAGGGCCGGTGTCCTGCAGATTTGAGCTCCAACCCTAATCAGACACACCTAAACAGCTGATCAAGCTCTTACCAGGTCTACTAGAAACACCCAGGCAGGTGTGTTCAGGCAAGTTGGAGCTAAACTCTGCAGAGACACCGGCCCTCCAGGAACAAGATAGGTGACCCCTGCTCTATTTCAATGGCTCAAGATGCTGTTTAATGGTAAGATGACTGTCAGCAGTTGTGTCTTATCTCATTAGATGGCCTGTTTTAACGCTCAGTCCAGCAGGTGGCGCTGATCAACAGCAGGATAAACTCAGAGACTTTAAAAGCAAGTAAATAGATGAAAACTGTGGTGTCGGAGCTGTCTGAATGTGTTTACGCATCAAGCTGCCGACCGGCTGTTCAGCGCACGCTGCTTACGCACTATAGTGTGCACCGACACCGGTATCACAGTTCAGTTACGATTATCATGCCTATCATGTTCAGCTCAATTGGACATCTCGGTGCATCACGGTGCATTGACCATGCTTTCCAGACATGATAAGAGTTTTCTTCACAACACAAGACATCTTTTATTGAAATCTATAAACATATTAGCATTTATAAACTGTAATCTAGTTTTGTCCTTTAAGCAGTCAGCTATATGAACAGCATGAAGACAGCATGAGCATTACAGCAGTGTTATAATATTATCCGCTCGCTTTCTCAGCGAGTTCTCCTGATTGGTCATTGTCTTCACTGAAAGAAAGGGCTGTGATTGGCTTTAGAAATGAAAGCGCTGCTCATCGATGAGTCCGCTTGCTTTCTGAGCACTGTTCGAGATCTTAAATGTCTATGATTGGTCATTATCTTCACCTGCTCAACAGAAAGGGCTGTGATTGGCTCTAAAATGCTCAGCGCTGTTCACCGATGAGTGCAGGGCTTAAACTGTACTGGAACACTCCGGATGCAGATTTTAGCGATCCCCCTCCTGAACCGCCCTCCTCCCCCATCCACTCTTTACTTTCACTTTCCTCCGAGACTCCCAAACCCTCTTCACTTTCGTCCTTCGTGTGTGACACCCCTCCGCCATCCAACACCCTACTATCGTGTGCAACACCTCTCCATCCTCACATGCTGGATCCGTTAACCCAATCTGTTCCGGGACCTCGCAGTTCACAAATGAAGCACCGGATGAGTGACGTGTGGAAAACAGCCGTGGTTATAGTCTATATGCATGATTATCACTGCTAATCAATAATACCTCGGCGGTGGAGAAAACTCGCACTACAGACACGCCTGAAACAGCGGCTCGTGTGCTGTACCTTTCTCAGTGTCGGTGAAAGACAAACTCACAACTGACCTGACCAAACTCTGAGAGTCAGAATGAGGAGGAACCAGCTGAACCGCACACGCTGACTGATGAGTGGAGGACGAGACGCATTCCTCATCTCCGCCAGATCAGTGTCAGCGGAGGACCGGCGAGTCCACACAGACCTGCTCCGTCTCTCTGTCTCCTCATGATGTCTGAACACAACACTATACTCCAGTCTAGATGGAGATATCTGGACTAAGACACACACACTCCGAGTAAGAGCAGACTAATCCTGCAGTGTAGCCGGCTGATTATTTCCCGCAGTGTGTGTGTATCAGAGAGCAGATTCCTCCAGCACATCTCTGATCATAACCGTGTCAATACCTCATCTCATCGGCGTGGATCAGTCATCCATCAAGCGAGTCCTCGTGTGTTAGTCAGTAATGCATCTCTCCTGTGTTTCTGCCTCTCGGTCGGACTCTTCCTGCAGCGCGTCACCCGAGCTGTCTTCACTCAGGTCCTCTTCACACACACTAACACTGCTGCTCTGTTTGAGCGCTGGATATAATGGCGACTCCAGAGATGCACACACATCGCTGTAGGGACGGATCGGCTTTCTGCTAATGTCGGAAACGCAGGATCTCCACGCAAACACAAACCATGTGTTAGCGGCGCTAGCCCTGCTGGAGCACTAATGTGGAGCCAGATCACGCTCAGAATAACACACACACACACACACACTAAAGAAAACACTGTTCACATTCACTAAACACTGTTCAGCAATTCAGAAGACCATTCATAAATACACAAACACTATTGATTAGTCTGCTGTGTGTGTGTGTGTGTGTGTGTGTGTGTGTGTGTGTGTGTGTGTGTGTGTGAGTGAGACTCTTCTCCATCATGAACACATCATCAGTGTGCAGATATTCAGAAACATGCTCAGGGAACTCTCTGAAACTCAATGCTGAAGTCAGATATTCTGCTGTGGACGGTGTGTGTGTGTGTGTTTTGTGCCGGAGCGGCTGTCTGGGTTTAGGTCATTTAACCCACCCAATGCCACTTTAGCCAATTATATTCCAGCACCATGGGTTGCCAGATTGTGGCAAACAGTGTATTTCATTCATTCATTCATTCATTCATTCATTCATCCATTCAGGAAGGCTCTTAAAGCATGTGTCTGTGACTGAGATGTGACCTCTGGTGGACAGCAGCAGACTCTGAAATGAGATGCAGATTCAGAGTTCCACATATTAATGAGCAAATTATATAAACATTAGGAGTGTAAACATTAGGTGAGCAGGTTTTATTGTAACCCCATTTCCTGACAACACACTACATGAGTAGATACACAGTGATGAGCAGTTTGCAGCAGACGAAACAGGACAGAAATGTGTGTGTGTAATCTGTGTAGTCTTCCCAGAAGCATGGATCACCTTCTCAAGGTCATTAAAGAGAGGAATGAGTTCACTTAAAACCACTAATTTTTTTGGGAAAGATTGAAATCACCCTCATATGCATTTAACGGCGCTCAAAACGGAAAGTTGCAGGCAGCAATTACATGATTTAACCAGTAGGTGGCGACACCAGCCATCATAAATACACCACTGAATAATGCAGTGATCATCCAGCAGTGAAGCATGAAGATAATGAGTGAATGACTGAACTATTTCTTGAAGATGAGACAAAAATAAACATGCTGAACAGATTATAATGTTAGATTTCTACATTTAGCATTCTCAGCTACAGATTTGTGATCCGTTACACCACTAGCGAATATGTGTTATGATTAGTTGTAACTTCAGGGGTTGTGTTGTGTATTTCCAGTTGTATAGAGTCGATGTGAGCTGTACACTCTATATAGAGTAAGTGTGGGATTGTGAGTGTGTTCTGCTGCTTACAGTACTCCAGTGCTGTGTGTGTGTGTGTGTGTGTGTGTGTGTGTGGATGTGTTTCCCTCTCTGCGGGACTCCTGCTGTAATGAGCTGATCTCCTCCACGTATCCGCTGCTGCTCTGGGTGAGTACAGTAGCTCAGTGCCGGAGTCAAAGAGCACTTCCTCTGCACAGCTACGCACACACAATACCTGATGACTATCTCAGGGGACTTGCAAGAAAAACATGCCTTCATGCTCAGAGTGTGTGTCTCGACTCTACTCCAGATATCCACACACACTCTTCACTCCAGCAGTCTCCTCATGTCTCCTCATGATGTCTGAACACAACACTATACTCTACTGTAGTCTAGAGGATGAGCTGCTGGAGTTTCAGATGTCTATAATGGGGAGAAGAGTGTGTTTTCCAATGTACAGCGGGGGAATTCAGTCAGTATTTCTCTCAGAACTCATGTTTCTAAAGGTGATGTTGACTCGAAATGTTCACCAGATGCTGGTGACAACCAGAGAAATCCACATATGCAGAGAAAACAAAACATACGAGTGTACAAATGAAGTTATGCTAAACAAACTGAAATGACACAGGAGAAGTGATGAACACATGAAGAAAGGGAGGTGTAGTTAAGCAGTGAAAGCCCAGACAGCAGCTGAAATCTCTCAGTAGTTCTTCAGCTCTCCTCTGCCCTTCCTCAGTGTACATGAAGATCAGCTGCTTCAGTCCAACGTCTACACCAGCAGGAGGATGAAGATCAAGACATTTCAGCAGGACAATGATCCAAACGCAGCCGAGGAGACGCTTTCAGAGAAAGAAAAGCAAGCTGTAGAATGGCCCAGCCAATCACCTGATCCGAATCCAATAGAGAATACAGAATACAGCTCAGATCTGACAGACGAGACCCACAGAAGCAGCAGGATTTACACTCTCTGATGAAGACTGAGAGAAACTCACACCTGAGCACTGCAGGAGGCTTCAGTCTCCACATGAGAGACGTCTTCACGCTCGGTAAACATTAATATATGACGTAATAAACACAGTTCAGTAGTTCAGCTCTTTCTCTGTGTGTCGGCCCACAGCTCATGTTGCACATTTATATTCTTTTTCTATTCATTGTTTGTGTTTGTACATAAATCTGCTTCAGCCCACACTGTAAAACACCAAGAGTTCAGGCAACTCAAACTGTTTGAGGAAACCCACTGCAGCAA
>NC_141023.1:68062500-68067500 GCF_052040795.2 Danio rerio
CTGGATTTCATCAATAGTCTTACATTAACTAACACAGACTATATCTGAAGAGTTTGTAAGTAATTTGTGTTTTCCTCCTGTTGAAAAACGTCATAAGAACATTGTTTAGTGGCTCAGTGTATTACAGCAGTGTTTTTAAAAGTCTAAACACTTTACTGATATAGTGAACAACCAAGCACAAGTGTTCAGAACACAAACGAGTCGCAGGTGATGAAGTATTAAGCATTTCTCCTAAAGGAAAGTGTGTGTGAGGCAGCTCCAAGCTAAATACCAGCAGGTGTCTGTAGCTCCGCCCACTCTCCGCCTCTTTGCCCTTGTTTGGTATCCCGCCGTGGGTGTGATGACGTGTGAACAATATGGCGACGGTTGGCCACGCCTACTTGTGGCTTCTTTTGCGCTCTTCAGAAACCCATGGGTGCCGTCACGGACACTGCGTCCATATATTTTACAGTCTATGGCGTTTCCCTCGGCCGCTTGTCAGATTATTCTGCTTGTTTTAAGGAGGAACTCGTCTAGTTTGACTCATTATTTCTGACTGACACAGTGTTTTATTCTCGTCTAGAAAGTGCTTGTTGATTTAAGAATCTTTGGATATGTGGTCTATCAGCAATCGCTCAGAGTAAGAACAGTGTGTGTGTGTGCGTGTGTGTGTGTGTGTGTGTGTGTGTGTGTGTGTGTGTGAGACATTGATCCACATGGAGACTGTGTTCACATATGAATCTCTAATGTGAAGCCAAATCACAGTGTTTTCTGTGTTCAGCCGGTGTGTGTGTGTGTGTGTGTGTGTGTGTGTGTGTGTGTGTGTGTGTGTGTGTGTGTGTGCTGGGAAAAGCACAATGAGTGTGATTGTGTCTCAGGGAAGGAGAACTGTTCTCGTGGTGAACCCACACACACACAATAAAGGTGTGAGACGGGGTTCTGGATCCCGCCGTGGGCTCGCCACGCTGCCACACACACACTCAATTCCCTGTTCTTACACACACCGCTCATTGTCTCTGTGCGCGCACCGGTGACAACAACACACACGCAAAGACAGAAGTGACACACAGTCATGCCACCCTACGTTCTGCTGAAGCCTGAACCCTGCTGACCCGCGCTTCACCAGGCCTACTCAGAGCGTGTGTGTGTGTGTGTGTGTGTGTGTTGCTGCTGCAGTGCATGATGGGAGTGTGGGGTTTTTCCCACTGTTTCCTCCACAGGTGTCTACAGTACAGTAGGTGTGTATGAATGATCCTCCACATATTCAGCATTCCTGCAGCGTGAGCTCATCTTCTGTTCCTGTTCGGACACTTCCCACACTGGTGCTTTCCGTAATCTGCTCTGCTGTTTACCGCCACAGCACTCACCAATGATCATTACTGATGCCCTGTGGAGCACACACACACACACACACACACACACACACACACACACACACACACACACACACACTCCTCTGACTCTTACGTTCACACATGTGCTGTTCAGCAGAGTGTGTCCGGATCGGCTCTTCTGTTGTGGTGTTGTGTTTAAAACTGTATCATGATCTACAGAACCAGCAGCGGCACGGTGGCTCAGTGGTCAGCGCTGTGGCCTCACAGCACTCAGGTCTCTGGTTTGAGTCTCAGCTGGGTCAGTGTGTGTTTCTGTGTGGAGTTTGCATGTTCTCCCCGTGTTGGCGTGGGTTTCCCCCACAGTCCAAACACATGCGCTGTAGGGGAACTGATCAACTACACTGGCCGTAGTGTATGAGTGTGAATGAGTGTGTCTGGGTGTTTCCCAGTGATGGGTTGCTGCTGGAAGGGCATCCGCTGTGTAAAGCATATGCTGGAATAGTTGGTGGTTCATCCCGCTGTGGCGACCCCTGATGAATAAGGGACTCAGCTGAGGGAGAGTGAGTGACAGAACAGAGCACTGTTGCCTAATGAGTCGTCTGAGCTGGACACTAGCGCCCTGCAGAACTCAGAACACCTGTAGGCCTGAATCACCTGATTTCAGTGTTCTGGTTCTGGATGATTCCCTTCACATGCTTTCAGCAGCTGAGCCAGTGACCCTGATGTGCCTGATATCTGTTAGTTCCACATGGGTAAAGCAGTGAGGGCGGTGTTGGTGGACTGATATCAGTGATGACTGCAGTCTGCTCTACACACTTCTCTTCAGCTCAGCTACTGTGTGGAGTTTGGAGCTGTGTCCGTCTCACCCCTGGGTATTAGTTCAACTGTAATCTCTCACATTTGGACTTGTTCTACAGCGAGATATGTTTACACTATAGTCACATGGTCTAATGTGATTGTTTCTAATGAATCTGGAAACACACATTAAAAACAGACACATTTAATAGACTAGTACTGATAAACATGATGCTGCTTGACTTTTGGAGTGTGTTGTGCGCTGTCATCATGACAAAGACTACAGAAATGCATTATTAAAGCTATTATGTGTAATAATGTGTTGAACATAAGTGCTAAACAGCAGTGGTGGAGAAATCCAGTAAAAGTCCCATTACTCCCACAAAAATGCAGTGCGAGAGTAGAAGTATCTGTTGTGAATATCAGGCTGCTTTCACACCTACTCTTTTGTTTGGGAACGTGTCTCGTTTGCCCAGTTAGCGCGGTTCGTTTGGCAGATGTGAACAGGGCAATCGCTCTCTGTTCCGCGCTCCGGGATCGCTCCGAGATCGCTTGAATGAGGTGGTCTCGGCTCGATTGAAATGAACCCTGGAGCGGTTCGATTGCAGTGAGAAAGCGATACGATCCGAGCGCGGTTATATCACAGTGTTTATGGATATGTAATAGGCATACGGCTATATGAAGAGAGAATTATGAGTAGGGCGGGAAGTTTCGCGAGTCTCCGGATGCCCGCAAATCTCCCAGTAATCTCGCGTCTCCCTCCCGGTCCTCAAATAGGCATCGTCGCGCACCCTTCTCACCCCTCCCCACCGCGTCTCTCCTCAGACACGTCGCGCACACCCTGTCAATCACCACCAAACCAACACCTCTCCTGACAGCTGAGCGGGACGCTGCAAAATAAACCCTGACACTCTGACCAATGTGAGGAGAGTTTACTCGCACGTGACTTGTTTTAGCTCTTTTGGTCCGATTAGAAACTGTGCAGTGTGAAAGTGAACCGCTCCAAGAGCAAAGAGCAACAATGTAACAATTATAATCTCTGCTTCAGAACAACTGAATCCATTCACAGGTGTGAACGCAGCCTTACTCAAACTCTGAGTAAACAGTAGCGCTTCTAAAGGTACTCGAGAGTAGTGAGACGTGAGAATTACGCTGTAAAAAAAGTCGTTTTGCATTTACATGCAGTTTGTGCAGCGATGTGTAAACGTAACATTCTGTAGTGCATTTAGTGATCTTCCTATATTAGTTTGGTCCTTCCTTCCTTCATTTGCTCGCTCATTCGTTCTTTCGTTCATCATTTTTGTTCTCTTCCTTCGTTCATTCCTTCGTTTGTTCGCTCCTACCTTCCTTCCTTCTTTTCCTTCCTTAGTTTGTTCAGTCCTTCCTTGAATCCTTCCTCCATTTGGTCCTTCCTTTCTTCATTAGTTCAGTCCTTCCTTCGTTCAGTTCTTGCGTGTTTTATTCCTCCCATTCAGCAGTAGTTTGAGGCTGTTTGGTGATTTTAATCATCATACAGTCGACTTGCTTTATTTATTTATTTTTTACAGGCGACATCTATATTCCTTCAGTGACATCCAGTCTATTAAAAGTGTGTGTGTCCGTGTGTGTAAGTGTTTTCATCTTCTTGGACGTGTTGAATGATTCTGCAAGGTTTGCTGCATTTATTTATAAAGTAGAAAATCAGTCCGGTTATTATCAGTCCTGCCTAATCAAATCACACATAGACAGTAAATCACAAGATACTGAACAACATCAAGACACGGGCGCTTGTGATATCTTGTGATACATGCCCTTCCAGCTGCAACTCATCAATGGGAAACACCCATACCCACTCATTTACACTCATACACTACAAACAATTTAGCCTACCCAATTCCCCTATAGCGCATGTGTTTGGACTGAAACCCGGAGCACCTGGAGGAAACCCACGCCAACACGGGGAGAACATGCAAACTCCACACAGAAACACCAACTGACCCAGCCGAGACTCAAACCAGAGACCTCTGAGAGTTCTGTGAGGCTAACGTGCTACCCACTGCGCCACCGTGTATGGTTACACATCACATCATTCTTCAAGGGTCTTCTGTGTTCAACAGAAGCCAGACGCTCGTGAAGGTGTGGAACAGGTAAAGGTGTTCACTGCGCTCTAGTTTTGGGTGAACTGTCTCTTTAAATGACGAGTGGTTATTGTGTTGACTTGGAAACATAACTCCAGAAAAATGAGCCGCATAACTGGCGACCGCAGAAACAGCAACAAGGTGTGTTTGTGTTTGCTGATATTATCAGAGTCATTAGAGAAGCATCCATTCCTGCAGCACTGACACACACTCACACACACACACACACACACACACACACACACACACACACACACACACACACACACACACACACACACACACACACACACACACACACACACACACACATCCACACACACACACATCCACACACACACACACACAGACACACACACACACACACACACACACACACACACACACACACACACACACACACACACACACTCACACACACACTCACACACACACTCACACACACACTCACACACTCACTCACTCAAACACACACACACACACACACACACACACACACACACACACACACACACACACACACACACACACACACACACACACACACAGTCTGTCGTGTTTCTAACATAACTAACTCTGAGATCAGGAAGCGTTTATAAACCAGCACAGAGCTCAGTCTTGCTTCCAGACTGATGAGTGGACATGAGGGTATTGAGCTTGTGTCAGGAGAAACTCTCTCATGATGTGTGAACACAACACTATACTCTACTCTAGTCTAGAGGATGATCTGCTGGAGGAGGAGTGTGTGGAGATCTTCACTATAATCGAGACACAC
>NC_141023.1:68072500-68080000 GCF_052040795.2 Danio rerio
TAATAACTTATTCTGTCAGCTTAAAAGTTTTAATCTAATCAGCACTCTAGAATTTGTAAGTTACAGTAATGTATTAAACTATGTCGCGCTAACAGACCTCTTGAGTTATTTTCGAGTGTGCAGTGTTCTGCAGCGTTCATTAGCAGTGTGTTGCACACATTATACACCTCACTGTGTGCTTCAGGAGCATGTTCATCATAAATGACTATAGTTTCCCTCATGCCGATATCTTCCAGACATCAGGAAATACCAGATGAGAGCACACAGAAGCCTGGACGCATCGTCTGCATGATTATTTATTCATGTTTGCTAGGGGTAAACAGTGCTCCACAATCATAACCGACTAGTTGAGTCGTGAGGGTTGCATTTCTGTTTTGACGAGACTTTCTCCAGAAGAACAGAGATTACACTGAGAGAAACTCCTGAATCTGTTCATCATCATCATCATCTGGGAGATATTTCAAAAATAAAAAATAAATTAAAGGGGGTGAATAACTCTGACTGCAGCTGTACATATGCAAACACATGGAGTATTGCGAAACAGCACAGAGAATTCATCCCAGTGACTACACGACAGGGTCTGTTACTCATATTCTCCTGGATATTGTATACGTGTGGTGGAGTCTGTGTCTGATTTTTACACAACACATTAACATATTTATCATGTTAATTATATATATAGATAGTTTCATTATATATTTATTGATATATCCTACAACAGAACGCAGATGTGGTGACAGGTCTACAGGTAGCATAACACACTGAAGTGGACTTAAATCAATTAAGTTCCCAATTAATATCCCAGAAACTGCATGTTATAAAAGTACTCTGAACAGGCAGCAAAAGTTTGTTTTTAGTGCAAAGTTTCTTAATTGTAATTATAATAATATTATTTTATTTACTTTAAAATATTTCCCAAAGGGTTGCTTAATGGAGAACTTTTAAAATGAACAGGACAATCAGAAAATAACTATATTAATGAAGAGAGAGAACAATATTGAGCTTAAAAACATTCAAACCTGCTGTTATCTCAGTCAAACTAAACAAACCAGAGGAGAGACGCATGATAGAGAGCACCGCTGTACTCTGATGAACACAAGATATCTGAGAGACAGCGCTCTGATCACTGCGCACTGAGTTACTGCATGTGCTCATCTCTATAAGTGTGTGTGTGTGTGTGTGTGTGTTTATATTGGGGGCGGTAGATTAAAGTCAGCAGCGATCAGATCAGATCTATAATTAAGATGATGATGATGATGATGATGAAGAGCTCTCGGTCCGCACGGCTCCTTTAATCTCCATCAGACGCTGAGCTCCACCAGCGAATGAAAGCAGAGACGCTCGCTGCAGTAATAACATTCAATTTGCAGACAGAAGAGCCTCCGCAGATGCGCACAGATCAAAGCAGATGCCAATGAGCAGCGATATGAGAGCGGACGCAAATGCAGCGTCTGAGAGAGCCAATCAGAGGCCGCGATTCCTGACCCGCAGCCGGACCAATCTTCTGCTTTCATACGGCGGGATCAGAGCGGACGCAGCTCTCTCTCTCTCTCTGTGTGTGTGTGTGTGTTGTGGAGCAGCTGGTCCAGGCCCGCTGAGACCTCCTCAACCTCTCCGTCTCCTGCTTAATGCTCCACAATGACCCTGCAGGAGCGTACAGGAGCTGAAGCTGCATCAGAGCGGCTCCTGAGGCCCGGCGGCTCCACGCTCCACACGCCGCCTTTGTCTGAGTCCAGACTCTTCAGTGTTCAAAGCTCAGCCAGAGCAGAGGGAAGAGCTCGTCTCTGCCTTCCTTTATCCCGGTGGATGCACCTGAGGGACACAGAAAGGCTGGATTAGCTTCATCTGCTGCGCTGGCATCCCGGCAGTTTACGCCAGCGTTTACGCGCATCTCAGAGAACGCCACGGGGGATATAGTGTTGATTTAAAGGGGCAGTTCACACACACACACACACACACACACACACACACACACACACACACACACATCCTCAACCGTTTTGAAGAGTGTTGGAAGCCGCTGTCCACTGGTGCTCATAGTGTTTATTGTTCCTGCTGTGGAGGTCAGGAGACAGCACTCTTCAGCATTCTTCAAAACATCTTCTGTTGAGTTCAGTAAAACAAAACTGCTGGAGGAGTGAAACACTGAAGGAAGAGGACAGAGCGAGCGACTGTTCATCTGTGTGTGTGTGTGTGTGTGTGTGTGTGTGTGTGTGTGAACTGACCCTTTACCCTTCACCTCTGTGTCCTCCACCTCCTGATGACGGCGTCTGTCTGAGCGGTGTACCTGAGAGAGGTGTGTGTTACTGCCATCACACTGATATCTGCTCACACTGAGGGCTGACAGAGTGACCTGTGTGTGTGTGTGTGTGTGTGTGTGTCGGCCTGCAGCAGACATGTTTTATTTCCTCCTGCAGATCAGATCAGTTCTTTAGGGCGTGGCTGTCAGGCCATTAGGGCGGGACTATCAGTGCTTTAGGGCGTGGCTTTTAATCCTTTAGGGCATGGCTATTAGTACTTTAGTCCATTAAGGCGGAGCTATCAGTGCTTGAGGGTGGGACTTTCAATGCTTTAGGGTGGGACTATCAGTACTTTAGGGCGTGGCTATTAGTCCTTTATTCCTTTAGGGCAGAGCTATTGGTGCTTTAGGGTGGGACTATCAGTGCTTTAGGGCGTGGCTATTAGTCCTTTATTCCTTTAGGGCGGAGCTATTGGTGCTTTAGGGTGGGACTATCAGTGTTTAGGGCGTGACTTTTAGTCCTTTAGGGCGGAGTTATTGGTGCTTTAGGATGGGACTATCAGTGCTTTAGGGCGTGGCTATCAGTCCTTTATTCCTTTAGGGCGGAGCTATTGGTGCTTTAGGGTGGGACTATCAGTGTTTAGGGCGTGACTTTTAGTCCTTTAGGGCAGAGCTATTGGTGCTTTATGGGACTTTCAATGCTTTGGGGTGGGACTATCAGTGCTTTAGGGTTGGGCTATCAGTGCTTTAGGGCGTGGCTATTAGTCCTTTATTCCTTTAGGGCAGAGCTATTGGTGCTTTAGGGTGGGACTTTCAATGCTTTAGGGTGGGACTATCAGTGATTAGGGCGGGACTATTAGTGCTTTATGGCATCGCTATTAGTCCTTTGGGGCGGAGCTATTAGTGCTTGAGGGTGGGACTATCAGTGCTTTAGGGTGTGGCTATTAGTCCTTTATTCCTTTAGGGCGGAGCTATTGGTGCTTTAGGGTGGGACTTTCAATGCTTTAGGGTGGGACTATCAGTGATTAGGGCGTGACTATTAGTGCTTTATGGCATCGCTATTAGTCCTTTAGGGCGGAGCTATTAGTGCTTGAGGGTGGGACTATCAGTGCTTTAGGGTGTGGCTCTTTGTCCTTTATTCCTTTAGGGCGGAGCTATTGGTGCTTTAGGGTGGGACTATTAGTGCTTTAGGGTGTGGCTATTAGTGCTTTAGGGTGGAGCTATTGGTGCTTTAGGGTGGGACTTTAAATGCTTTAGGGCATGGCTAATAGTCCTTTAGGGCGGAGCTATCAAACGTTTACTGTGGCACTATCAGTCATTTAAGGTGGGACTATCAGTAATTTAGGGTGGGGCTTTCAGTCTTTTTGGGGCGTGGCCACCAGTCCTTTAGGGCAAGGCTTTCAGTCCTTTAGGGCGTGGCTATCAGTGCTTTAGGGCGTGACTATCAATGCTTTAGGGCGTGGCTATCAGTGCTTGAGGGCGTGGCTATACATCATTTCTGCTCTTCTTCAGTCTTCCTTGATTTTGTCAGTAATTTCCCACAATCTAATCTATTTTTAAAATCTTTCAGCCTTTAGGTTGGTGTATTGTACATCACAGTACGGGTAAATCATCTCATCAGCACAGTGTGGTAAACTGAGTTTGCAGATGATGAACAGAAGCCTGTGTGCAGATGAGCTCTTGTCCTCATGTGTGCTGTGTTGTTGATGATGATGGGCTGTTTGTCCTGTTGTTTTGCTCAGCTCTGTGTCTTCTGTGAGGTCTGGATGAGAGACTGTAGATCCTCCTCTAGTTTCTCTATGTAGGTCACAGGGAAAACACCGAGCAGCGAACACACACACACACACACGAGGAACTGTTTAATCAAATCATCCACAATCATTTGCATGTTCTCTGAGACACTGAGAGAGACAGAGCAGCAGCAGACACACACTGACCCAGCGTCTGCAGGCTTATTAGTGTGTGTGTGTGTGTGTGTGTGTGTGTGTGTGTGTGTGTGTGTGTGTGTGTGTGTGTGTGTGTGTGTGTGTGATCATGCAGACGTGTGGGAAGTGCTAAGATGTTGAGCAATAGCACAGATAGAGCAGCTCCGTCAGTTAAACAGGATCTCTACAGGCCCAGACCTGACTCACATTCTCTGATGATCTGTGTGTGTGTGTGTGTGTGTGTGTGTGTGTGTGTGTGTGTGCCAGGGCATTACATCGCCACCTTATCACAAACAGCACAGACTCAGCGCAGTCTGATGTCTATCACAGAAAACCAGTTACTTCACTTCCAGAGGCGTTCATAAGATCTTCATCATGTGACACATCAATATGAAGGAGAGTTTATGCAAGCTTATGACAGCTGTCATTAGGTGTCATTAAGTGCTAAATGCAAAGATGACATAGTTTAAGATGCATTTGTGGTAACATGTCATAAACATGCTTATCACTGTAATTGTGTCATCAGTGTTTGTCAGTCAAACATTAATTTGTCATTAAAAATTCTCATTAAAAGTGTCAAACATTATTTTATATCAGCTTCACTAATATTTACTGACATCATAAAATATCAATAAAGCTGTTATAAAGGTCAGCTATAATGACACTCATGTTTATGACAGGTTTATGACTGATTTTTATGACAGGTTATGACTGTTTTATGACAAGTTTATGACTAGTTTATGACAGGTTTATGACAGGTTTATGACTGTTTTATGACAAGTTTATGACTAGTTTATGACCGGTTTATGAATGATTTATGACTGGTTTATGAATGGTTTATGACTAGTTTATTACATGTTTATGACTTGTTTATGAATGGTTTGACATGTTTATGAATGATTTATGACTGGTTTATGAATGGTTTTGAATGGTTTATGACATGTTTATGACAGGTTTATGACTAGTTTATGACATGTTTATGAATGATTTATGACTGGTTTATGAATGGTTTATGACTAGTTTATTACATGTTTATGACTTGTTTATGAATGGTTTGACATGTTTATGACAGGTTATGACTAGTTTATGACATGTTTATGAATGATTTATGACTGGTGTATGACATGTTTATGAATGGTTTATGACTGTTTTATGACAAGTTTATGACTAGTTTATGACAGGTTTATGACTGTTTTATGACAAGTTTATGACTAGTTTATGACAGGTTTATGACATGTTTATGACTGTTTTATGACAAGTTTATGACTAGTTTATGACAGGTTTATGACTAGTTTATGACAGGTTTATGACATGTTTATGACTGTTTTATGACTAGTTTATGACAGGTTTATGACATGTTTATGACTGTTTTATGACAAGTTTATGACTAGTTTATGACCGGTTTATGACATATGAATGGTTTATGACTGGTTTTGAATGGTTTATGACATGTTTATGACAGGTTTATGACATGTTTATGACATGTTTATGAATGATTTATGACTGGTTTATGAATGGTTTATGACTAGTTTATTACATGTTTATGACTTGTTTATGAATGGTTTGACATGTTTATGACTAGTTTATGACATGTTTATGAAAGATTTATGACTGGTTTATGACATGTTTATGACAGGTTTATGACTGGTTTATGACAGGTTTATGACAGGTTATGCTGTCTTGATGATGTCATGAAGTCAAACATCTCAAACTATGTCATGTTTGCATTTCAACTGAGCTAATGACACTTGACGACCGCTGTCATAAACATGCATAAGCACTGATTCATATTCCTGTGTCATGTCATGCTTATAACGGTCTTATGAACACCTCTGTTGACTAAAGTGTTGCCAGAAAAGGCAGAATGAGGAGTGTTTTACTTTAATCCAGAGAAAAAAGCTCTGAATGGACATGCCTGTCCCTTAAGCAGGCGTTGATGATCTGTGTGTGTGTGTGTGTGTGTGTGTGTGTGTGTGTGTGTGTGTGTGTGTGTGTGTGTGAGAGAGAGAGAGAGAGAGAGTGTGAGAAAGGTGACCCGGACATGTGTTCAACCACTGAGGTTAGATTTGTTCTTCATGAAACACACACACACACACACACACACACACACACACACACACACACACACACACACACACTGCTTTATGTAACCTTAGCCTTGGCTGTGTGTGTGTTGGAGACACTGACATATCAGATGGTAAGGAGATATGTGCTGTGATTGCCCACCTCTGTGTGTGTGTGTGTGTGTGTGTGTGTGTGTGTGTGTGTGTGTGTGTGGTCTGATGGACAGCTGGATTATGAGATGCTGGTGTGTGCTGTGGGGCTGTATTATGATGATGAATGGACAAAATACAGAGTCTGTAATGTCATTGTGTCGCAGCACACACTGTCTACTGTGATACACTCTTATCATTTACATGAGCGCAGGATCACACACACCATGCTGGTAATCGTTTGTTTACTATATTATTTCCTCATGTCCAGGGTAAACATCTGGCCTGAAGCTCAGAATACAGTGAGAAATATAGTGTCATGAGGAGGAGATATACTGCTATATAGAGCATCCAGAACCCCTCTATGTGCTCAGTACACCGTATATAACTGCACATAATGCTGTTCATATGTACGTCAGTGTCCTGTCTCTAGTCCATAAATCTGAAACTCTTAAATCAGGAAGCATGATGTCGACTAGTCACACGTATAGTGCTGTTTCCACACATAATGAGGGAGAATTCCTGAGAGCAAGCCGATGGGGTCAGCGGGATAATCCTGCTTCTGCTTCTGACATAACTTTATTCTCCTTCCTCCTGTTTTATAGAAATACTCACGGATATTCCACTCTTTATTGCTGAAATCAGGACTGTGTTCATTATCTTGTGTAGAAAACACGTCTGCATTTCAGCGTGTTCAGATATGTGGACTAGACACAGGGGAACAGCTCATGTTTGGAGGAGGACTCGGGTATTGTGCGGTGTGTTAATAGCTCTTCCCCGAGCGTCCTCCCGGTGGGACATGCCTGGAGCAGCTGCCTAGGTAGGCGTCTGAAACAGATGCCCGAGCCACCCCAGCTGGAGCAGCGGCTCTACTCCAAACTCCTGCTGGGTGACTGAGCTCCTCAGCCTGTCTATAAGGGTTAGGTTAGGGTCCTACCCTGAGGGGGAAACTCATTTCAGCTGCTTGTATCCGAGATCTTGTCCTTTCAGTCACGACTCAGAGCTCATGAGCATATAGGAGAGAGCAGGAGCGTGGATTGAGCGGTAAATCGAGAGCATTGCCTTTCGGCTCAGCTCCTTCACCACAGCAAACATCATCCACATGACCACTGCACTGATCCGC
>NC_141023.1:68082500-68102500 GCF_052040795.2 Danio rerio
AGTGTGCTGACCTCACTGCATAGTGTTCATTACTGGTGACCTCACTGCATAGTGTGCATTAATACTGACCTCACTGCATAGTGTGCATTAATACTGACCTCACTGCATAGTGTGCATCACTGCTGACCTCACTGCATAGTGTGCATTACTGCTGACCTCACTGCATAGTGTGCATTACTGCTGACCTCACTGCATAGTGTGCATTACTACTAACCTCACTGCATAGTGTGCATTAATACTGACCTCACTGCATAGTGTGCATCACTGCTGACTTCACTACATAGTGTGCATCACTGCTGACTTCACTGCATTGTGTGCATGCTAATCTGACTATACAGTGAGCATCTCTGCTAATCTGACTATACAGTGAGCATCTCTGCTAATCTGACTATACAGTGAGCATCTCTGCTAATCTGACTATACAGTGAGCATCTCTGCTAATCTGACTATACAGTGAGCATCTCTGCTAATCTGCTAATCTGACTATACAGTGAGCGTCTCTGCTAATCTGACTATACAGTGAGCGTCTCTGCTAATCTGACTATACAGTGAGCATCTCTGCTAATCTGACTATACAGTGAGCATCTCTGCTAATCTGACTATGCAGTGAGCATCTCTGCTAATCTGACTATACAGTGAGCATCTCTGCTAATCTGACTATACAGTGAGCATCTCTGCTAATCTGCTAATCTGACTATACAGTGAGCATCTCTGCTAATCTGACTATACAGTGAGCATCTCTGCTAATCTGACTATACAGTGAGCATCTCTGCTAATCTGACTATGCAGTGAGCATCTCTGCTAATCTGACTATACAGTGAGCATCTCTGCTAATCTGACTATACAGTGAGCATCTCTGCTAATCTGCTAATCTGACTATACAGTGAGCATCTCTGCTAATCTGACTATACAGTGAGCATCTCTGCTAATCTGACTATGCAGTGAGCATCTCTGCTAATCTGACTATACAGTGAGCATCTCTGCTAATCTGACTATACAGTGAGCATCTCTGCTAATCTGACTATACAGTGAGCATCTCTGCTAATCTGACTATACAGTGAGCATCTCTGCTAATCTGACTATGCAGTGAGCATCTCTGCTAATCTGACTATACAGTGAGCATCTCTGCTAATCTGACTATACAGTGAGCATCTCTGCTAATCTGACTATACAGTGAGCATCTCTGCTAATCTGCTAATCTGACTATACAGTGAGCATCTCTGCTAATCTGACTATACAGTGAGCATCTCTGCTAGCCGTCTGCTTCCGCAGTGAACACCCAGTGCTAGGCTAATCTCCTGCTAAATGAAAGTGCCGGGCGGGCGGGCGGGCGGGTGGTCAGCAGACGTGTCTCTGGGAGGATGTGAGGTGATTATCAGAGCTGTGTGTGTTCACTGAGTCCCGCTGGGGTGAAGTTTTCCTGAATTAATTACAGAAGCTTGTGCCAAAGGGGATTTTCTCCGTCCTCCACCTCCTCCCTGTGTTTCTTTGTTTCCTCATGACTCCGTCCAATCACATGATGGGAATTAATCCTGAAGTCACACCCGCAGATCCGCAGGCCTTGCTCAACTCTGGCTCCCTTTCAGCAAGAGCTGTTGTTCCTCTGCCAGTTAAAGGGATAGTCTGTCTTAGATATTGCCCTGTTCTGACCATCGGCTCATGCTAAATCAGAACACAAGTGCTCTTATCACAGTACAGAAATGCAGACATTCGCTTCCACTCTGAGCCTGTGCGGATGATTTCTGAACGTAATAATAATAATAATACTGCTTCTGGATTTAGGAGATATCTGGACTATACTACAGATATGCTACAGATATGACTTATTGAGCAGAAGAACCTGAATGAGGGAGCAGACGTATGCTGGTGTCTGTGTGATGCTATCAGGACGCTCTCCACTGTCACTGAATGCTGGTGTACGTGTCGGAGCGGCACACACTGCTGAACGTCCTGCAAGTCCTGTTTCCAGGCCAAATATCTAAACATTATTAAAGCTCCTGTGGAGTTAAATAAAGAGATGCATTAGTGTCAGTGGGTTAGAGTCTATAATATAGAGGATCTAGAACAGACCAAACTCTCATGTAGAAGACAGAAACCCGATAGAGCATGTGCAGCGCAGCACGGTGCCACACACACTCACACACTACGGCCAGTGTAGTTGATCAGTTCCCCTATAGCGCATGTGTTTGGACTGTAACCGGAGCACCCGGAGAAACCCACGCCAACACGGGTAGAACATGCAAACTCCACACAGAAACACCAACTGACCCAGCCGAGACTCAAACCAGCGACCTGAGTGCTGTGAGGCCACAGTGCTAACCACTGAGCCACCGTGCCGCCATTGGGCTGTCTATCTGAGCTCTATTTAATAAAGATGAGTCATTTTCTAACAGAGATGTGCATAGTTATGTGTGTATAGTTACGTGTGTATAGTTACGTGTGTATAGTTACGTGTGTGTAGTTACGTGTGTATAGTTATGTGTGTATAGTTACGTGTGTATAGTTACGTGTGTATAGTTATGTGTGTATAGTTACGTGTGTATAGTTACGTGTGTATAGTTACGTGTGTGTAGTTACGTGTGTATAGTTATGTGTGTATAGTTACGTGTGTATAGTTACGTGTGTATAGTTACGTGTGTGTAGTTACGTGTGTATAGTTACGTGTGTATAGTTACGTGTGTATAGTTACGTGTGTATAGTTATGTGTGTATAGTTACGTGTGTGTAGTTACGTGTGTATAGTTATGTGTGTATAGTTACGTGTGTATAGTTATGTCTGTAGTTACGTGTGTATAGTTATGTCTGTATAGTTATGTCTGTAGTTACGTGTGTATAGTTACGTGTGTATAGTTACGAGTGTATAGTTATGTCTGTAATTACGTGTGTATAGTTACGTGTGTATAGTTATGTCTGTAGTTACGTGTGTATAGTTACGTGTGTATAGTTATGTCTGTAGTTACGTGTGTATAGTTACGTGTGTATAGTTATGTGTGTATAGTTACGTGTGTGTAGTTACGTGTGTAGAGTTACGTGTGTATAGTTACGTGTGTATAGTTACGTGTGTATAGTTACGTGTGTGTAGTTACGTGTGTATAGTTATGTGTGTATAGTTATGTGTGTATAGTTACGTGTATGTTGTTACGTGTGTATAGTTATGTGTGTATAGTTACGTGTGTATAGTTATGTGTGTATAGTTACGTGTGTATAGTTACATGTGTATAGTTACGTGTGTATAGTTACGTGTGTATAGTTACGTGTGTGTAGTTACGTGTGTGTAGTTACGTGTGTATAGTTACGTGTGTATAGTTACGTGTGTATAGTTATGTGTGTATAGTTATGTGTGTATAGTTACGTGTGTGTAGTTACGTGTGTATAGTTACGTGTGTATAGTTACGTGTGTGTAGTTACGTGTGTGTAGTTACGTGTGTATAGTTACATGTGTATAGTTACGTGTGTATAGTTATGTGTGTATAGTTATGTGTGTATAGTTACGTGTGTGTAGTTACGTGTGTATAGTTACGTGTGTATAGTTATGTGTGTATAGTTACGTGTGTATAGTTACGTGTGTGTAGTTACGTGTGTGTAGTTACGTGTGTATAGTTACGTGTGTATAGTTACGTGTGTATAGTTATGTGTGTATAGTTATGTGTGTATAGTTACGTGTGTGTAGTTACGTGTGTATAGTTACGTGTGTATAGTTACGTGTGTATAGTTACGTGTGTATAGTTATGTGTGTATAGTTACGTGTGTTTGGTTACGTGTGTATAGTTACGTGTGTATAGTTACGTGTGTATAGTTATGTCTGTATAGTTATGTCTGTAGTTACGTGTGTATAGTTACGTGTGTATAGTTACGTGTGTATAGTTATGTCTGTAGTTACGTGTGTATAGTTACGTGTGTATAGTTACGTGTGTATAGTTATGTCTGTAGTTACATGTGTATAGTTACGTGTATAGTTATGTCTGTAGTTACATGTGTATAGTTACGTGTGTATAGTTATGTCTGTAGTTACATGTGTATAGTTACGTGTGTATAGTTATGTCTGTAATTACGTGTGTATAGTTACGTGTGTATAGTTATGTCTGTAGTTACGTGTGTATAGTTACGTGTGTATAGTTAAATGTGTATAGTTACGTGTGTATAGTTACATGTGTATAGTTACGTGTGTATAGTTACGTGTGTATAGTTACGTGTGTATAGTTACGTGTGTATAGTTACGTTTGTATAGTTAAATGTGTATAGTTACGTGTGTATAGTTACGTGTGTATAGTTACGTGTGTATAGTTACGTGTGTATAGTTATGTGTGTATAGTTACGTGTGTATAGTTACATGTGTATAGTTACGTGTGTATAGTTACATGTGTATAGTTACGTGTGTATAGTTAAATGTGTATAGTTACGTGTATATAGTTACATGTGTATAGTTACGTGTGTATAGTTACGTGTGTATAGTTAAATGTGTATAGTTACGTGTGTATAGTTACGTGTGTATAGTTACGTGTTAGTTACGTGTGTATAGTTACGTGTGTATAGTTATGTGTGTATAGTTACGTGTGTATAGTTACGTGTGTATAGTTACGTGTGTATAGTTATGTGTGTATAGTTACGTGTGTATAGTTACATGTGTATAGTTACGTGTGTATAGTTAAATGTGTATAGTTACGTGTGTATAGTTACATGTGTATAGTTACGTGTGTATAGTTACGTGTGTATAGTTAAATGTGTATAGTTACGTGTGTATAGTTACGTGTGTATAGTTACGTGTTAGTTACGTGTGTATAGTTACGTGTGTATAGTTATGTGTGTATAGTTACGTGTGTATAGTTACGTGTGTATAGTTACGTGTGTATAGTTATGTGTGTATAGTTACGTGTGTAGTGTGCATGTATAGTTAGTATAGTTAGAGTGATGCTCCAGTATGTTAGTGATGTATAGGTGTAAAAAGTGTGTGGTGTTGTGTTCATATGATTATGTGTTTATATAGCAGTGTGGTACTGCGAGAGCCGATACTTCACTCCACACATGTAGAGGGCGTCAGTAAAGCTCAACCTGAACTTGAACAATGCTGTAGGAGTAATAATGTTGTTTTCTCCTTGTCATCAGGTGATTGAGCTTGTGTTCAGGAGAAACTCTCATGTCTCCTCATGATGTCTGAACACAACACTATACTCTAGTCTACTCTAGTGTAGAGGATGAGCTGCTGGAGGTCAGTGTGTGGAGGTGTTTGGAGTGTTTCCCACGCTGCAGCTCAGGGCCGATGGTCTTCCTCTTATCTGGACTCACTGCGGTCATGTTTGCAGATCAGGATGGGGATTGATTGAGCTGTTTTTCCTTTACACACACACACACACACACACACACACACACACACACACACACACACACACACACACTGAATGAAGCCTTATTTGATTAACACACCAAGACCGTTTCTAGCTGCACGCAACGCTCGCTCAGATTATGCTGATGTACACTCGACCAGTGAAGGGGAAACTCGAGCACATCAGAGCACGTTATGTTACCTCTCCAAAGCTTGTGGAAACAACACGCAGATGATGAAGCATGTTAGCAGTGTCAGCACAGCTTTAGTAATGCTCTGCTGCTGGACAGTATCACAGCGAGAGCTGGATCTGATCTGCTGTGTGTGTGTCTGTGCTCAATCCCGGCGCTGTGTTTAATCTGGAGGTGCCGCTCCAGGAACAGAAGCAGCACTGAGGGATGATGAAAGAGATCTTTGTCCTTCAGTGAAACCGCTTGAACGTTCGCCCGGAAAGCTGAAGCTCGATTGTTATCATCAGTGGGCCTGAAATCAGCCTGTTTATATCCGCTCGCTGTAATCTAAACCACTCGCTGCTTATTAGAAATATGAGTATTCTGCTGCGTGTGTGTGTGTGTGTGTGTGTGTGTGTGTGTGTGTGTGTGTGTGTGTGTGTGTGTGTGTGTGTGTGTGTGTGTGTGTGTGTGTGTGTGTGTGTGTGTGTGTGTTTGTGTGTGTAATATATCTACAGTGTTCAGCATACAGCATACATGTTGAAAGTGTACATTGTTATGCATTTCTCAGTGAATATAGCTAATAGTCTATCCGGTGCATATTAGTGTTAATAACTCATCTCTAATAGCTGATGTGTTTCCTCTTCTCCATGATGACAGCACATAATATTAGACTAGATCCTCTTCAAGACACTAGTGTTCAGCTTACAGTGACATGTAAAGGCTTCACTAGGGTAATCAGGGTAAAGTTAGGGTAATTAGGCAAGTCATTGTATAACAGTGGTTTGTGCTGGAGACAATCCAACACTAATATTGCTGAAGGGGTGAATAATATTGACCTTAACATGACTTTAACACTATTAAACACTGCTGTTATTCTAGCACAAATAAAACACATCAGACTTTCTCCAGAAGAACAAACATTAGAGGAAACACTGAGAGAAACTGCTGAATCTGCTCATCATCATCATCTGGGAGATATTGGACACTGTGCTCATAAAGGGATGGACATGGTCAGCAGCAATACTCAGGTAGGCTGTGGCGTTGATGCTCAATTGGTACTAATGGACCCAAAGAAAATCTCCCCCACACCATTACACCACCACCACCAGCCTGAACCGCTGATACAAGGCAGGATGATCCATGCTTGAGTTACTGTTGCCTTTCTATCAGCTGGAACCAGTTTGGCCATTCTCCTCTGACCTCTGGCCTCATCAACAAGGCATTTGTGCCCACAGAACTGCCGCTCACTGGATATTTCCTCTTTGTATTTCCTCTTTCCACTTTTCTCTGTAAACCCTAGAGATGGTTGTGCGTGAAAATCCATGTAGATCAGCAGTTTCTGAAATACTCAGAGCAGCCCGTCTGGCAGCAACAACCATGCCACGTTCAAATCCCCTTTCTTCCCCATTCTGATGCTCGCTCTGACCTGCAGCAGATCCTCTTGACCATGTCTACATGCTGAAATGCAGTGAGCTGCTGCCCTGTGATTGGCTGATTCGACATTAGTGTTGGTGAGCAGTTGGACAGGTGTACCTAATAAAGTGGCCGCTGAGTGTGTGCTGCTGTGTCGTCAGAGCGGCTCCTGAAACACAGGAAGGAAGCAGATCCTTTGAGCAGCGCAGCTGAAGGAGAAATGAAAGTGAGATGTGAGAGTGCTCTGATGCTCCTGCAGTCTTAACTTGAACACACTGAGAGGAGCAGAGGAGCACTCGTCTTCCTGCACTCCTCCATCTGTCTCCATCAGCACCTACAGACACCAGCAAGAGGAGGAGGAGGAGGAGGAGGAGGAGGAGGATGTCCAGAGCTGATGCTCATACACTTCACACTGAAACACCACCAACACACACTGCAGATAACACTGTTCCACTCACAGTGTGTGTCTGTTTCTAGTGTGTTGTTGTGCATATGTGTGTAAATCTGTGTGTGTGTGTGTGTGTGTGTGTCTGTATGTTTGTGTGTGTCTGTGTTTGTGTGTCTGTGTGTGTGTGTGGGTCGGTGTGTGTTTGTGTGAATCTGTTTGTGTGTGTGTCTGTGCTTGTGTTCATTCGTGTGTGTGTGTGTGTGTGTGTGTCTGTGTCTGTGTTTGTGTATCCGTGTGTGTGTGTGTGTGTGTGTGTGTGTGTGTATGTGTGTGTGTCTGTGTATGTGAATCTGTGTGAGTGTATCTTTGTGCGTGTCTCTGCTTGTTTTCATGTGTGTGTGTATCTGTCTGTTTGTGTGTGTGTGTGTGTGTGTGTGTGTGTGTGAGTGTTTGTGCATCTGTTTGTGTGTGTATGCACATGTATCTGTATGTTTCTGTATGTTGTTGTGTTGTGTGTCTCTGTGTGTGTGTCTGTGTGTATTTTTATAGATGTGTGTGTCTCTGTATGTGTGGATGTTGTGTGTGTGCTTGTGTGTGTGTGTGTGTGTGTGTGTGTCTGTCACAGGCTGACACCGCTGCCATGTGCACAGCTTACTGCTAATGCCTGAGTTAATCTACCTGCAGCTCCAACACACACACACACACACACACACACACACACACACACACACACACACACACACACACACAAAATCAGTCAGTTATTTATGAGCATGCTAACTCATGCGCACACACACATGCTAAGACTTAAACACACACATGCAGCTTTGAACTGCGCAGAGTGTGTCCGCCCGAGATCAGTGTGTGTTTGCTGAAGGTTGGAGAGGAAGTGTATGTGTGTGTGTGTGTGTGTGTGTGTGTGTGTGTGTGTTTGTGCACGCTGTGGGGTAAAGAGCCGCGGTGTAGCTCAGTGTTCTCGTTATACACGTTCTGTTTCATTCCTCTCAATCTCAGCCCTGACTACACACACACACACACACACACTTCCCTATTGCTCATCAATACGCACACACACACACCGCTGATTTTTTAGCCCATCATTGAGTCGATTTAGGCGGCACGGTGGCGCAGTGGTTAGCACAGTTGCCTCACAGCACTCAGGTCTCTGGTTTGAGTCTCGGCTGGGTCAGTTGGTGTTTCTGTGTGGAGTTTGCATGTTCTCCCCGTGTTGGCGTGGGTTTCCTCCGGGTGCTCCGGTTTCAGTCCAAACACATGCGCTATAGGGGAACTGATCAACTACACTGGCCATAGTGTATGAGTGTGTGTGTGTGTGAATAAGTGTGTATGGGTGTTTCCCAGTACTGCATTGCAGCTGGAAGAGCATGCGCTGTGTAAAACATATGCTGGAATAGTTGGTGGTTCATTCCGCTGTGATGAGTCGAGACTGAGCTGAGTAAGTGTGCTGCTACAGCAGTCAGGTGTTGGTCAGGTCTGGTGTCAGGTTGATCAGTCCTGGCTGAAGGACAGTCGGCAGTTCTGTAACTCCTCGTGAGCGCTGCAGCACTGCTGGTCTGTTGTTATACGGGGTGTTGTGCTGCTGTTGTTGTGTTGTTGTTGTTGTGTTGTTGTTGTGTTGATGTTGTGCTGCTGTTGTTCCAGTATTCTGCAGTGAGGGTCACACCGCTCTCTGTTCATCATCAGACTCTTCTTCTCCTCTAGGGCCGGCGGCGCTGCGCTGTCATGATGTCATCCTCCTGTGCAGACAAGAATCTGCGAGACGACACACACCGGTTACAGAGGAGACGAAGAGGAGGAGAAGAAGAGGAGGAAGAACACCAGCAGAGGAAACACATACAGGAGAGATAAACCTGTGACCGACCTGCTGATAACAGTCTAGCCTGAGCTGGAGAATCACTGCTGTGTGTGTGTGTGTGTGTGTGTTTGTGTGTGTGAGTGTGTGTGTGTGTGTGTGTGTGTGTGTGAGTGTGTGAGTGTGTGTGTTTGTGTGTTTGTGTGTGTGTGTGTGTGTGTGTGTGTGTGTGTGTGTGTGTGTGTGTGTGTGTGTGTGTGTGTGTGTGTGTGTGTGTGTGTGTGTGTTTGAGTGGGACAGAGAGAATGTACTTGTTTTTATATCCTGGTGGTTACTTCACCCTGAATGCACACAGACTCGTGGGGACCGCATTGGTGTGCCGCTTCACTTCTCTTTCAGTCGTTAAACTCTACAGAGATGCAGAATAATCTGACAGTGTGAAGAGAAATAAACAGATTTCAATGCAGCTTTTTTATTCTGATTCTCTTCCTCCATTATTGAGCTTGTGTCAGGAGAAACTCTCTCATGATGTCTGAACACAACACTATACTCTACTCTAGTGTAGAGCATGATCTGCTGGAGTGAGGAGTGTGTGGAGATCTGGAGCAGCCAGTAAGTAAAGCGTGTTGTGCTGTGTGTGAAGCATCAGGATTTGTGTGTGTGTGTGTGTGTGTGTGTGTGTGTGTGTGTGTGTGTGTGTGTGTGCCCGCTGCGCTGTGTTGGCGTGTCTGCATGTCTGAACAGCTCCTCTACTGCTCCTCTGCGCTGTGTGAGTGTGTGTGATCATGAGCAGTGTGTTCTGTCAGATCCTCAGCCGTTGCTCCTGCTGGAGTCGGGCTGATGGAGGATCTGGAAACATGATGTCATCAGGAGGGTCTGTGCAAAGATTAAAGCAAACTGAACTGAACTGAGCTGAACTGAACTGAACTGAACTGAACTGAGCTGAACTGAACTGAACTGAGCTGAGCTGAACTGAACTGAACTGAGCTGAGCTGAACTGAACTGAACTGAACTGAACTGAGCTGAACTGAACTGAACTGAACTGAGCTGAACTGAACTGAACTGAACTGAGCTGAACTGAACTGAGCTGAACTGAACTGAACTGAACTGAGCTGAACTGAACTGAGCTGAACTGAACTGAACTGAACTGAACTGAACTGAGCTGAACTGAACTGAGCTGAACTGAACTGAACTGAACTGAGCTGAGCTGAACTGAACTGAACTGAGCTGAACTGAACTGAACTGAACTGAACTGAGCTGAACTGAACTGAACTGAACTGAGCTGAACTGAACTGAGCTGAACTGAACTGAACTGAACTGAACTGAACTGAGCTGAACTGAACTGAACTGAGCTGAACTGAACTGAGCTGAACTGAACTGAACTGAACTGAGCTGAACTGAACTGAACTGAACTGAGCTGAACTGAACTGAACTGAACTGAGCTGAACTGAACTGAACTGAGCTGAACTGAACTGAACTGAGCTGAACTTCAGCTCTGAACACTGGACTGACACCGTTTTAGTTCTCCAGAACTCCTGTGTTCAGCTGCTGACACACACTCTACACTGGAGAAGCGCTGGAGGAGCACACATACACTGAACTGAATAACCGAGGCTTCATCCTGAGTGTTTGTAAATGTTGATCACTCTCAGTGTTCCTCCACAGGGCGATCAGTGTAACAGCACAAATCAACATGAGTCTCTCTTCTTGCCCATCTCTCCTCTCTCTCTGCCGCTGTGACCAATCGAAACTCTTTCTGAAATGAGGAGTGTAGTGGGGCGGGGCTTAATTTTGGCTGTTGGGAACTGATTGGATCGTTGGAAGATGGGCGAGTGTTGCTTACAAAATGGAGGAAGATTGAATGCCAGTGTGTACTCAGTTGTGGAGGATTAGCTGAGGAACCTAATAGCTCCACCCTAAAGCACTGATGGCCCCTCCCAAAATGACTGGTAGTCCCCCCTATAGAACTGGTAGCTCCATCATAAAAGACTGATAGCTCCTCCCTAAAGGCCCAGAAGCTCCTCCCTAAAGGACTGATAGCTCCACCCTAAAGGCCTGAAAGCTCCTCCCTAAAGGACTGATAGATCCTCCCTAAAAGCCCGAAAGCTCCTCCCTAACGGACTGATAGCTCATAACTGACATCACTCTGACATCACTCTGACATCACTCTGACATCACTCTGACATCACTCTGACATCACTCTGACATCACTCTCCTCCCTTCCCTTTCTTATGCAGGAGTGGGATTTTAGAAAAAAAGAGGCAGCGTCCCTGAGGCGTGTAGTGTTGAGGGGCAGGGATGTATGTGTGTGTGTGTGTGTGTGTGTGTGTGTGTGTGTGTGTCTGTGTGTGTAAACAGCCCCTTGTGAGGTCTCGATGTGCTCACAGTACTGCTGCTCCAGCACGTACACACACCTTCACCTGCCCGCGTCTGCATTATGATCCACTGCTGGCACACACACACACACACACACACACACACACACACACTGATGCAGTGATAGCTCTTGTCGGCAGGTCTCAGTGTACGGCGGATCTGAAGTGTCTTGTTTAAGCAAAAGATAGAGATGACTTGACTGCACACACAGCACTGCCCAAACCTGCTGCCTCTGTCTCACGCCTGCTCCACACGTCCACACACTCCTCAATCCAGCAGCTTCACTAGAGCAGGGCAGAATATTCAGACTTAATGAGTCAACATGAAGAGAGTTTCTGAGAGCAGGGCCGTGTGTTGTGCTGCTCTGGTGAATGAGTGTGTGGGTACAGTATGTGGAGTAGAGGCTCAGGGTGAGAGCAGCAGCAGGTGAGTGTGCGGTGGGAGTCTTCTGTATCGCATTGCAGACTCATTGAATGCTGAATCAATGGGTTTGGAGAGATTAATAATGTTAAATCAGGCTGTTGGGTTTCACGTCTGCTCTCCTCTAATCCTTTATTGACTGTTGGACCGGTTGGAGGAGAGCATTGCGCAACAGCCTTTGTGTGAACTTTACAGAGTGCAAACAGAGAGATCTCGCTCTCCACACACTCTCGCTGCTTTACTCACGTCTGCTCATCTGTGCTCCAAAACACAGCTTAATGAGAGGCTGCATGGGTACAGCTCCAACCCTGCTCAATAATGCTGCTCTCACATACAGACTGTGTCTTGATTCTAGTCCAGATATCTGCCACAAGCTTTCTCTAGAGCAGACAGATTGTTCTGTGAGATCTGCATACTCTACCTGACAGAAGTCTTGTGGTGTAGTTTTAGGAACACAGATAATAACTGGACTCTAGTTGCTGATCTGGTGTCAGAAGTGTCTCTATGAAAGGTGAAGGCCTCTAGATTCTGCTGATTTGAGCTCAATAAATCTGATCATGTCTTGATGTTGACTGATTTGATGAGGACAGTGCGCTCTGACTCTGCTCAGACTAAAGTCTCATCACTGAACAGAAATAATGTCCAGTATAGAATATAAAGTCCTGCTGCAGTGGAGACAGAATGAAGATTGTGTCTGACTCCATCATGAGCTTGGAGGACTGCATCCATACATCTCTGACATGACTCACATCACTGATTAATAAAGTCATCTGGAATGAAGAAGAAAGCCTTCAGCAGGATCCCAGAGTTCATCAAGAGTCTGTGTTCATCTTCAACACCTCCTCCTTCATCAGCTCAATAATGTTGATGTCTGGTGACTGGGCTGGCCAATCCTGCAGCAGCTTGACCTTCAGGAGCTTTGATGTGGAGGCTGAGGTATGAGAAGGTGGTGCTATCCTCACGGCGGTTTGATTAAATCATATTCATTTGTACATCTCATTCATACAATTTAGCCTGATTAGCTCCTCCCCTAATGAGGGTTGGGTTCAGGGGTGGGGTTTGGGGCCACGCCTCCTTTTAAAAGTCCTACATTTCCACACTACTGAACTGGTGTGAATGGCTGAGAATCAGCCGCTGAAGAGACCCGCAGTTGCATTTGCACGGTGAGGTCAGGCTGTTGTTCTGCTGATGTGTGCTGTGTGAAGTGAGGATTTCAGGATATTTCACCCTACAGAAATACCCATAATGCTCTGCTCCACTGCACACACACCCTGCGCCCAGTCTTGACTGTACAGGTGTGAAACTCAAGACAGCATGAACATGTTTACCTGCGCTGCAGAAGCTGATGTGCTGCATCTATTTAAACATGTCCTCTGTCTGAACTCCAGCACACACACACACACACACACACACACACACACACACACACAGTGAAACACGACTCTTCATATGCAGGGAGAATGTCTTTCCTGCAGAGATTTACACACACTGGCTCCCTGATGTCTGAGCGCCGCTGACTGACAGCTGCAGTACTGAGGTGAGAGTACAGTACCAGATTGTTTACAGGACTGCCATTGTGCAGCAGCGTCTCATTCTTCACACAAACAGCTTCTACAGTACCACACAGAGCACTTTCGTTTATTAGGAAAATCACATCACACTGCAAAACAACCAGAGTGTGTGTCCTGATCTGCTCCAGATCTCCACACACTCTTCACTGCAGCAGCTCATCTAGACTAGACTAGAGTAGAGTATAGTGTTGTGTTGTGTTCAGACATCATGAGGAGACATGAAGACAGTTTCTCCTTGAGCTGGTTGCCAGATCTTAGGCTCTGTCCATAATGGTGCCCTGATGCTATCTGGGGTGTCTCCATCCACCTGTGTTCATGCACAGATTTGACATATGAAATAAAAGTGCTGGAGGGAAACAGCATGATGTGTGTACATGTTGAAAATCTGCATAAACAACAGAGCAGGATAAGTCTGACCAGGACAAGGTAAACTGTGCTGGGATCAGCTGTAGAGAGTGCAGTTTTGATCAGTCTCTGCTCTTCAGTGCTGCTCGCTGAAACACAGCGAGTTATTTATTTAACCCAATGGCTGAGCTTTGTTGGGTTATTTTTAACCTTTATTTATTTATTTATTTATTTATTTGTGTATTTATTTATGTATTTTTATTTATTTATTAATATATTTATATATTTATTTAATTATTAATGTATTTATTTATTTATTTATTTATTTATTTATTTATTTATTTATTTATTTATTTATGTATTTATTTATGTATTTATTTATATATTTATATATTTATGTAATTGTTTATTTATTTATTTATCTATTTATTTATTTATTTATTTATTTATTTATTTATTTATTTATTTATTTATTTGTGTATTTATGTATTTATTTATAAATGTATTCATTTATTTATTTGTGTATTTATTTATTTATTAATGTATTTATTTATTTACTTATTTATTTATGTATTTATTTATTTATTTGTTTGTTTATTTATTTATTTATTAAACCCAATAATTGAGTTAAATATTCAGTGCGTTGTTGGGTTATTTTTAACCTGTATGTGGTTATTTATTAATAACTCATCTAGTTGGGTTAAATGTTTGAAATTTAACAGTGAGCTGATTCAACTGACCCACAACAGCTGTATGTTGATATGCATGTGTTGTTGTTTTGCGTTATACAGTTTATTTAAGCACGATATCCTCACAGCACTCAGGTCGCTGGTTTGAGTCTCGGCTGGGTCAGTGTGTGTTTCTGAGTGGAGTTTGCATGTTCTCCCCGTGTTGGCATGGGTTTCCTCCACAGTCCAAACACATGCGCTATAGGGGAACTGAGGAACTACACTGGCCGTAGTGTATGAGTGTTTGTGTGTGTGTGTGTGTGTGTGTGTGTGTGTGTGTGTGTGTGTGTGTGTGTGTGTGGGTGTGGGTGTTGGTGATGCATGTGGCAGGACGTTGTTGTGTTGTTGTGTAGTGATGTTAAGTGTGTGTGTGAGGCTGAAGATGACTCTTGTAGTGTAGCGTGAGTGTATTGTTGTGTTCCTCCATCATGCTCTGACTGTGCTCATCGTGTTGGCTGTGTGAACGCTGATGAACTGTGATTTCACACACAATGGCTGTGTTTTGTGGAGCGAGAGGAATGTTCTGGAGCTCCAGCAGGTGTACGTGCAGCAGGAAGAGGAAGAGCTGAGGGCGGATCCTGAAACTCTACACTCATTTACCTGCGTTTACCTGCTGCACAGACACACTGAGGGAGACCTCACCCACTCACTCAATACACCTTCAGTTATTAACCTGTGTGTGTGTGTGTGTGTGTGTGTGTGTGTTCAGACTGACTCTCCTTTGGGGATGTTGGTGTGTTTCTGCTCCATTGACTCCATTATAATGACAGTTATTGACTGTACAGCGCTGACAGCAGATCCTCATGTGTTCTTCACTGATCAGGGTTCACCTGCAGGCGTTAAGAGGAGGATCTGACACCTGTACTGCTCATCATCAGTGTGCAGCGGTACCTGTGCTGAAGAGTGTCTGGAGGAAACAGCAGATTATAGTGTGTGTGTGTGTGTGTGTGTGCAGAAATACACTCACTGTGTTCTGAGAGCTGAGGGCATTTTCAGTTTCTCTGACATATCAAGATAAGTGTGCAAAGGTCTCTCTCTCTCTCTCTCTCTCTCACACACACAGTGACAGACAGCTTCTTGAGGAATTCTGCCTCCACACTCATCCATCAGCACCTGCAGCAGAATCTCCATGGCGACGCAGTGTTTTCATTAATAACAGCTGAGTTCATCTGCAGACTTACACACAGCTGTCAGAGTCACACACACACACACACACACACACACACACACACACACAGTACACAAATATATACAGACTAACATCAGTGTGTGCACATCTAGAAAACACTAGACATGATAGAAATAGTCAGGATGATGGGCACACTGCCTGTTCAGCTCTCAAAAGACTCATTTAATTTAACTGGACAACATTTCAACCTGCACGCTCTTCATCAGGTCACCGTGTCCAGTTAAACTGGTCTTTAAGAGTCCTCAGAAAACCCAATATCAGAGCTGTTAAAGCACCTGCTGAAACTGTATTAATGTTGGAATATTTATCAGAGAACAATAAAACACTGCAACATCAGGCAACTCCAGTATCATGCAGCTCTACTCCACACGCATGCCTGCTCCAGTCCACCACGGCTGACAAGAGCACCGGACTCTCCCTTCAGCTCCGTCTGGAGAATCTGACGTAATGGAAATGATCTCGAGTGCTGATGTGTGTGTGTGTGTGTGTGTGTGTGTGTGATGATGATGATGATGTGTCGACAACTTTCACTTCCTGTCACATGCATCAGCTGTGGGATTTCGCTGATCAGTCCTCTGTAGTTTCTGAGTTATTCCTCCCGCACGTGCCCGTGTCTCAGAGCTTTACCCTCATCTGTCATCTTTCCTCTTAATTTCCCTGAATCTGCCGTGGAAGAGAAGTTTCTCAGGAATATGAGCGGGTCAGAGTCGTGATTTAAAGGTCAAGGTGAACAGCAGCGGTTCTCAAGCGTCCGTGTCCGTTCCCCATGACTCTGAGTGGGAATGAAATGATTCCTCAGCACTGATTGTGGGTTTTTGGCCATGTTCCTCTGCTGTATGGCACTCGTGGGTTCCTGTTTTTGACACATAATGGAGGTTGACAGTTCAGTGTTTGTGTTGTTCAGCTCATCCATATGCATGAGTAAACGCATGCGTCTTCAGCACTTTCTAGACACTTTTCTAGACATGTTCAGGGGTTCCCAAGGCAGATTTATGGTGGAAACGCAGCCCATTACAAACAAGCAGGACGGCGCAGTGTGTGGGAAGCATACTAATGCATGCGGACGCTCCACACACTAGGCAGGGAGGGGGTTCAGACACACTGTTGAGGGTGTGGGATTAGCATGTGTCCCCACCGATATCCACCGATTATTGAAGTGTCTCCACCAATAATTCAATCACCTCCAACATAAACTAAAGCTCCGTCAGCTCTCATCAACACACATGTACAGAAAGGGTTACGTCACGCTCTCTACTCCAGCTCCTCCCCCAAACACATACAGACACTGTGATTGGCTGTGCCTTTGCATGAGAATCTGCTATGGTGCGTTTGGATGTTCAGCTTACTGTGCAAGACGCAGACACATGGAACTACATATCAAATGAAATGGTCAAGATCACTAAGAGTCCACAATAATAAAACCACATTAATCACAGTTCAGTTACTAATAGTTAATAACTATTTAGTGTTTTGGCCTCCACAACGATTATGAAAATCAGCAATGGAGAAGAGATGGTTATCATGTCACATGACTTCCCTCTCCACAAATCTGCACTCACTCCTCCACATTCAAGTAAAATCATACACATCTGCAGCATGACACACACCTGATTTAATGTTATTCTGATTATTATATTAATGTTAATCTGATTATTATATGAATGCTATTCAGATTATTATATGAATGTTATTCTGATTATTATATTAATGTTATTCTGATTATTATATTAATGTTATTCTGATTATTATATTAATGTTATTCTGATTATTACATTAAGGTTATTCTAATTATTATGTTAATGTTATTCTGATTATTACATTAAGGTTATTCCCATTATTATATGAATGTTATTCAGATTATTATATTAATGTTATTCTGATTATTACATTAATGGTATTCTGATTATTACATTAATGTTATTCTAATTATTATGTTAATGTTATTCTGATTATTACATTAAGGTTATTCCCATTATTATATGAATGTTATTCAGATTATTATATTAATGTTATTCTGATTATTATATTAATGTTATTCTGATTATTACATTAATGTTATTCTAATTATTATGTTAATGTTATTCTGATTATTACATTAAGGTTATTCCCATTATTATATGAATGTTATTCAGATTATTATATTAATGTTATTCTGATTATTACATTAATGGTATTCTGATTATTACATTAAGGTTATTCCCATTATTATATTAATGTTATTCAGATTATTATAATAATGTTATTCAGATTATTATATTAATGTTATTCAGATTATTATATTAATGTTATTCTAATTATTATGTTAATGTTATTCTGATTATTACATTAAGGTTATTCCCATTATTATATTAATGTTATTCTGATTATTATAATAATGTTATTCAGATTATTATATTAATGTTATTCTGATTATTATAATAATGTTATTCAGATTATTATATGAATGTTATTCTGATTATTATATTAATGTTATTCTGATTAAGTGTGTGTGTGTGTGTGGGTGGGTGGGGGGGGGGGGGGGGGGTTGGGGTTATATTCCCACCTATATCAAAAGCAAATCTACACCTTTGTGATGCTGTCTGTACTCTTGTGCTACATTACAGTTAGTTTGATTAATACCGTAAAGCTAACGATGCAGCACTGAGGCTGTGATGATCCAGTACATATGAAGAGTTCACATACAAAAATGCCGTCTGAAATTTTCCCCTAAACTGTGATTTTATAAGGCTCCTGTGTGTGTGTTCAGTTTCATCACTTTTACAGCAAAGAATAAGACCTGTTCCTGCTCTTTACAGGGAAATATCCCGAAATAAACAAAGGAGGAGGAGAATGTTGATATTCAATGCAAATTTCAGATGGCACATTTTGCATCTGAACTCTTCATACTTTTCCTGCTACCATCAAGAGTTTGTGGTGAACATTGAGTAGACGAGCGGCCCTGATCAATATTTCTGTAGCTCAGGATATCTGCGGTTTAGAGTCTGAGAATGTGACACTCACTGACTTACCACACACTGTGTGTGAGCGGACAAACAAAACTGTTTATACCAAGGCCACACTGTGTGTGTGTGTGTGTGTGTGTGAGTGTGTGTGTCATTGAGTTGGCAAACATTTCTCAAGGTTTCAGGTGTGTGTTTGTGTGTGTGTGTGTGCGCGTGTGCGTGTGTGTGTGTGTGTGTGTGTTTGTGTGTGTGTGTGTGTGTGTGTGCGTGTGTGCGTGTGTGTGCGCGTGTGCGTGTGTGTGTGTGTGTGTGTGTGTGTGTGTGTGTGTGTGCAGTAGTTCAGCATCAGACTCAAGGTCAGCGCTGCTCTCGTTCACACTCTTCAAACAGCAGTAGCTTTAATCATTGCTCAGGCTCTGGGATCTCGTTTCCTGATGGATAATAGATGAACATTACTCTGTGGTCAGCTGACACTTTTCCTGTGCTGGAGGCGATCGTCATGGTCATTTTGTCAGTAAAGCCAGTTCTAGTAAACCTGCAGCAGCTGTGTTTAGATGTGTCAGAGTTTACTACACACAGTCCTGGTTTACTCATGAGATGCGCAACAAAATAAATGAATTACTCATTGATAATCATTGCGCTGACGTTAGCATTGTCTTAACCACCCCTACTGTAACGCCTCACTCACACGAGGCTTCAGCGTCAACGCTTGACAGAGGGCGTGTCTGAACTTGAGGCTGACGTGATCGTAATAGCAGCGTCATCCAATGAAATTAGTCTATTTGTTTGTATACAGCGATCTGATTGGCTGATGCGTCTGTCACCACTTGAAAAGTTGAGCTAGCCCCAACTTCTGCAGCGAGCAACACCACTGAAGAGGCGCCAAGCAGAGGAACCGGCTTCAGGATCAGCTCATTTGCATTTAAAGGCGCATAGTCCCTCTGCCACATTCTGGAGACAGCACATATATACTTCACACATGTTAAGAGACCTGTAATCATGTCATTACACCTCGATGTGCCATTCATCATCTATCGCTGGTTCCACATCTGGGTCAGGAGTTTCCATCTGCCTCTGCTCCACTCGTGTGGGGAAGCAGAACAGCAATGAGCAGCCGCATGTGGATCTTCAGTCCTCATGACCTGATCATGTCTGAGGATGCCTGACGCAACGTGCCTTTCCAAATCCACAGATCTGGAGTGAGGAGAGCGCCTGATGACGAGTCAATAACCTGAGCATGTCCAGCTCCAGCAGCTCTAGAGCGCATGACGGATGTTCTCCTCCCTCCCGCCTGTGAGAAACATGCGTCTCATTTGCTCTCCATGT